>NC_033798.1:45964030-46028088 GCF_001876935.1 Asparagus officinalis
GCAACTCAGCTCATCGGTCCAAGTCAAGAGCTGGACCCGCCGGCGCACAGTAAGCTGGCCAAATCCACTTGAGTAGTGGACAGCCGCTGTCTCACATACGAGGATGGGCCTTCCCACTCCTACGTGGCATGACGTGAAGTACAACCCATCGAATGACCGTTCGTAGTACAGAGGGGTGGCAAGACGTCTCTCAAACAGTACATGGTCATATCCCATGATTCAAGGAGTAACCACGTGGTCTCTCCACCATTTAAGAACTTCTTCCAGCCACAAAGAGGAGGTTCAGAACTTCTTCCAGACAAAAAGAAGAGTTTCAGCTGTTTTCAGCCGCTCAGCGATTCGTCCATAGTTGAATCAGCTAACCGAACCACTAGCCCTCGACTCTCAATCGGGTCGACGGCAAACTCTTTGCATAACCTTTGCACTGTAGTATCTCCTTTTAGTTCCGGGCCCTGATCGCCGTCGAACTCGGAGACTCGAACTCCATCAACTTGAGCTTCTACTGCGTACTGAAGCTCTCCAGCAACCTCGGTCGAACCGTCCAAGGGAAGCAGACTCGGCACGAGCACCGAACGAAGCATCCTGTATCTACCGAAAGTCCCCACACTAAACAAGGAGGGCATTCCCTCCGTTTCTGTTGTAATTTCGATTTATTAGTTTGTAATAAGCTATTCTTATTAATACAAACGAAGTTCCCTGTTTTTCTGTTGTAATTTCGATTTATTAGTTTGTAATAAGCTATTCTTATTAATACAAACGAAGTTCCCTGTTCTCGGGAGATCAAAATTTACACCTACATTGTAATAAGCTATTCTTATTAATACAAACGAAGTTCCCTGTTCTCGGGAGATCAAAATTTACACCTACAAGGGGTTCTCTATTCTCTTTAATAATTGAATAATTGTTAAAGGGCCTCTTTGATTTTTAAGTTGCGCATATATTTCTCTTTCTCTTTTATAATTGAATAGTTGTTAAGGGCCTCTCTAATTTAAGTTGCATATAGAACATTTGAAATAGAGAAACGAAAAGGTTAATTAGAGATATTCTCTCTATACTATGAGATATAGCCACTTGTAACTCCTAAACTATTTTATCAGCGTTTCCACCATTACATGAAACTTAGACTGTATGTTCGCCCTTTATTAGAGGGAAATTTTGTCTTTTTTATTTTTCTTTTATAATACTTAATACAGTTAAACCTGAAGGCAAAAAGATAATGTAATCCTCACTTGATAGCATAACCTAATGGGCAAATGATGTTGTCAGCATGTGCAAGGGAAAATAAAATAGTTTAGAGGGTATTAGGGGCTATATCCTCATAGTAAGGGGTTTGTACTTGCAATTATACCAAAAAAGGTAAACAAAAATATAATGCTGCTGCTAATCAGCAATCATGAGAAAAATATTGCTCCTAAGAGAGTGAACAAATATGTCATGCGAGACCACAATGGTAGACTAGGCCTCTTCAATTGTAAATTGAAACCAGATTCCATCTAATCTCAATAAGAAAATAATGAACATAGTTGAAATAACACCAGTGTAGGCGTCAAAAATTACCTATAGGTCCCAATCACAGCTCAATACGGAGAGAAGATGAAGAACGCCATCATCTAAGTCAGAGAAGACTAGCCAAAGCAAAAGAAAGTAAAGAAGAACACAAATCAATGCGATAGAAGACTTGGAGCTGTCTCACAGTTGGTGAGACAGTCTCCACTGTCTCACATATCCGAGATAGTGTAGACTGTCTCGGATGATAGCTGTCTCAGATATGCGAGACAATGATAGCTGTCTCGCTAACTGCGAAACAGCCTCTCATGTTTTTTGACGGTTTTTATGACTTTTACGGGTCCACGTGGTTCCATAACTGCTTTGAAACGTTTATTAATGTTAATGAACGATTACATCCTGGAGATACGCCCACTACCCACAAAAATTACGATATTTAACGTACTTTAAAGTAGTGGGCGGCGGTTACAAAGACTCTACCATTGTCTCCTTTAGCCGAGACAGTGGACATTGTCTCGCCCAAAGGAGACAGTGACCACCAGTTGTTTCAACTTCTTTTCAACTGTTATGGATCCTAATAGCTATAAATATCCCTCTACACACTTGTGCATTGGGGGGGCAGAGAACCAAGGTATTATTAGCAAGCAGATAGCAAAGAGAAACTGATATTTGGTGAACTTTGAGAGCAGGAGAGAGTTGTAATCCACTCCCGAGAATCCTTAAAGCCTTCTGGTGTTTCCTTGAGTTCAAGCTTAGACTTATTCTTGAGAAGAGTACTTATCTTACCTTGCTAAGATATTTACTTCTATTTTTGTTTCCCTTGGAAACATTAACATTCAGCCTTCTTCGTATCCAACTTGGAATGTTGATTCGGTGGTCTATGGATAATGCATCCCCGGCACAAGCAAAATTCTCACGCAAGCAGAAGCTACTACGTAAGAGTTTCTGTGTGTTTCTAGGGAATATATTTTTATTTCTTTGTAAAGAAGAGTTATACATGTGTAAAGCTCATTCATTTGTTTCTATTGAACGATTTAATGGAAACTACAAGGAAATTTATTCCTGATGCAAACAACCAGTAACTACTGACCAATCCTGATGCATTATGCAAAACCAGAAATCTCTCCCACTTGAATGAATACCAACATCAGCAATATGTATGTTGCATCCATTAGCCCTTATGATAGCAGCAATATAAATTCTAAAATGAAGTATGGTTCGCTTTATCACAACCTCTATAATACCAAGTGACTTTACTGTTTTCAAATGGTCGGTGTCAGAATTTAAATCATTGTCAATAAGAGACTAGCAGCCTATGTTGTTCTTATTAGGAAAAGAATATTGAAGGCTACTTTGTTTCTTGACCTAACTCATGAATGAATGTGGCACGAAGTTATCAGGCATACATTAGCTAAATACACATTATAGAGCTAACCTACAAAGAAATATCGTACCAGTCAGATTCAGACACTATTGTAATTGGAAAGATATCCTGCATCAAATTATGAATGCAACCATAGGAAATTCTGGAGTTGAAAAGGGTCAACTGCAGTTGAAAAGGGTCAACTGCAGCAACCTCAGAGCAAGAGTGGTCTAAAGAGCCTGGTTTTTTTTGGAAGTATCAGTATTATTGACTATGATTGACCAATTAGAGCCTAGATGAAACTAAAGTTGCACCTGATTACGAGGAAAGAATCTTTCGTCTCTAAAGGTTAGGGTTGGGCTGTGAGTATGTGACTAAAGGGTTATAGAATTTCTGGGGGAGAATAATGTGTTCATAATAGGGTTCAGAGAGAGGACTTTCATGCAAAATATGATTAAGGGTTTCTTCAAGAGATCAAGAAAGGTAGAGAGTTTTAATCATAAGCTCTTGTGTTCAGAGTATTGCAGTATCAAAAGCTATCATGGTGTGAGTATTCTCTTGGCTCTTGCACCTTGTTTAATATTGCACTATGTTCTCTTGAATATAAGAAATTGCCACACAATATAAATACAGTTTCTTCATTATGGATTCATTTCAATACTACATGTTTGATGAATTAGGCAGAATAAAGGTGTTAACTTTGGCTCTGCTTCTTATATATTGATAACCAAATGCAACTTGCGTAGATCTCTGAGGTTTGCTTCAAACATTATTGGCCCAAAACTATCAGCTTAAGCTTTTAGTAATTTGGCAAGTTCTATAACTGTAAGAATAATAGTTATGTATATACAGAAGTATACTAGAAATTTATTTCATAAAAGAAAGACATGTATAGAATTTCACTAGTCAACTGGCTGGGTTCTTCTCAAACTATTACTTGCCATGTCTCAATAATGTCAACCAATACTAAAAGTTGTCCAGTCAAGTGATAATGAGATTACACGTACACGATTCAGGCCATTTTTCATATTGGTGAATCAGAATAGAGTTTGGAGATCAAATGTATTTATTAAACATGACATCACCCATCGAAGATATATAATATATATATTATAGATTTAAATTGTCATTTAAAAGATCAATGCTTAAAATGTCATATGATACGTACCTACAGGTCCATTTGCAATCACAGTGCTCGACAAAGGAAAGCTACATTTAACAAGAAACTATGTGTATGTTATAGCAGGCACCCCGTGGTTTTAACCAGCAAGATTTCCCCCGAAAAGAGCAATTTTTTTGGTATGAAACTTCAATTTCCATTACCAACTGCAGAGTTCAAGTTAAACTGACTATATACACTAACTCAAAAACAAAGTACCCATCAATCAAAAAGACAGTGACAAAACTACACTATGCGTAACCAAAAGGCCTATGAATTCAAGAATGAAACTGCAAGCTAAGCTTTACAAACAAGATAAATCTTCATCTTCCTATCTATGTTGGCTGTAGCATCTTTCGTAGCTGTAAACTATGCTCAACCTGCCTGCATATGAGAGAAATCTAGCAGTCTAACTGAAGGCACTTTAGATGATTTTGGAATGCCAAGATACCTCACATGTACCACCAAATTGATTCCCACTATTTGCTTGACGAATAAGAAGCGAATATGCAGCTAAAAAGGCCAATCAAAGCTGTTAAAACCTCAAGGTTCTCATTAATGCTTAAATATGAGTATTAACTTTCCATTAGTCCTAGCATGCATGCTTCCCTTGAACCCAATTCATCACAACCACTACCACTACTACCTCCATAATCATCATTCACGCTGCCTGAATCCTCACTCTAGGTTAATACGAAGGCGATATGCAGCAGGTGTAATATTCTCAAACCTCTCCATACTGAACATAAGCTGCTTCACTGAGCATCCCCTATTGTTGCCATAGCTATTTTCAGTTGCCAACCAGTTGGACTTCCAGTTTTATCCAGAAGATCGAAGATGGAAGTCTTGTAGACTATTGAGATAAGGAAGAAGGCGTGAAGGAACAATCATGACTTTTTTCTTTTTTAATACCCATTCTCTCCTCTCTGTGGAACCTTTAAACTTTCGGGAAGAGGAGGTCATCATTACTCGTGCAGCTTACAAACTCCTTCTCAGGCGAACATGTGATTAACTCAAATCGTAAGGTGAAATATAAAATTACTGCCGCAAAGTTCTTGTTGGTGCCATCATCATGAGCCTGAATACCTACCTACCTTGACCCCAACAGATTGTTCCAGGTCAAGCGAAAGCTTGCCTACATTCTCTCTATGAAGTTTCGTAAGAATATCATTACATTTCTGACCATAGGTATCAAAGAGATCTGTACATGTCTTTATGTATTGGATCTCAGGTTGGGGCACCCTTCTTAAGAGAGATTGATATAAAACGTGGTGTTTGTCCATGGAATATTTCATGAAGACAACTGTGGAGGCTGAATTAGCAAGTGCGGATCCAGGCAGTGTAACATTGTTAACAAGTGTCGCGTAGTTTTTTCTCATCTTCTCCATCAAATCTGGGGGCATCTAATAATCATCAACATATCAAACATCTACATAACTTATATTAATATAAAATCTACAAAATTTCTCTTTTATTTAAGGAGACAATCTACTTACTCCGAAAAGTAAAATGACTTATTTTTTCCTTCTCTTCAAGAATTTAAAATGGTTATATAAACTTTGTTTTTACTTACATGTCAAGAACTTGATGATGTAAAACCAGAAGGAAAGAGATTTACCATTTCCATTGTAAGGTTACATGTAGGAACTGGGTGTTGATTTGATTTTTTTTTTTTTTTTTTTTTTTGGCATTGTAAGGTTACATGTAGGAACTGGGTGTTGATTTGATTTTTTTTTTTTTTTTTTTTTTTTTTTTTTTTTTTTTTTTTTTTTTTTTTGTAGAGGCTTATGCTTCTTGTTCACAGCCAAGACCCCATGGACATATAACCGATTTTCCACTTCATCTCCAAACTCAGTAACCCTTCGGAACACATCTGGCTGCTTGAGTTGTAAGGTTCCTGGCCACTGCATGACAAAGGTATGGCCAGAGGTGGAGCTTGGGGGTGCCCTAGGAATGGAAAAATATGATTTCGGTCTTGTTGTAATAAAAAATGCTACATGAGAGCATATACTAAAAATGACATAAAGTTAAGTAATATGATTTTCTTTTTTTAGTGAGCATTTCAACAATATATCCATGAGAGCAAGATATTTGCTCTAATTCCTCCCAAGTTCAACTTTTTCTCAAACCATAACCTTTCCTCTCTCATTTCCAAAATTGCGCCTTTTCATTAGAATATGATCATACCACAACAACAACGAAGCATTTATCCCAAATGTTTGGGGTTGGCCACATGAATCCTACATTTTCATTCTGTTCTATTATGGACCATCTCCTCCATTAAGTCACCCATTAGCATATGCTTCTTAAATGCTTCTAACCATGTCCTTTTGGGTCTATCTCTAGATCTTTTTTACCAATTAAATATAATGTTATCACTTTTTCTTAACCGGTGCACTAAAATGTCTCATTGTACATGCCCAAATCATCCTAGCATATTCTCTCTCATTTTATCTTCAATGGGAACAACGTCTAATTTACTATATGAGTTGTATTAGTATTATTCATTGGAATATGATCATGAATGTTTAAATATCAGCATTGAAATTGCATGTCTGTCACATAATTTTATTTTTATTGAAGTAGGATGAATGATTAATTTGTAATATATTTTTATTGTTAGACATTAAGTCAGTAAAATTTCAATCTTTCACCTATTCTTCTTAAAAATCATAAAAAGGATATTAAAGAAAAAAACTAGAGAATAAAATTACAATTGACTTCTCCCATCTATACTTTCAGCCATATTACATTTTAAAAACAACAATATATATTGAATTGTGTTAACTTTCTTCAAACCAAATGAGGGATACAAAAATATTTATTAAATAAAAATATAACAAATGAAAAAAATCACAAATAACATCCCCCATCTATAACATCACATTTAAAGCATAACTCAAACTCTACAATTTATTAACAATATATTGCTAGCAATAGAAGGCATCAAGGAATCAGAACTAAGTATTCGAGAGAGGATTTCAGGGCAAAATCAACAAGAAAGAGAAAAGACGTTACTTTGGGAATGCCAGCTAATCTCTCCGCCTCAATTTGAAAATTCAAGAACCAAAAAAATAATAATCGAACAACACCGATGTAAAGAAGAAGAATACTAATAACGTTTTTTTTTTCTTTTTTTCTTTTATTTTCGGTTTTCTTGTTTTTTTGGAGGGATTTAAAGAATCAAAGACGATGGTGCATATTAAATTGTTGGGTTTTGGGTCCAGACTGTGTAGTGCTCCCTCTTAGGTGGCAAAAATCAGGTCGGGGAGGGTCGTTTAGAGTCGCGAGCTTTAGGATGTTTAAAGGGTGGGCTAGGTTGTGACAGTTTCTTTCATGGTAAAATCAACAAAAAAGAGAAAAGACACTTTGGGAATGTCTGCTCATCTCTCTGTCTCAATCTAAAAATTCAAGAACCAAAAAAATAATAATTGAACATAAATGTCGTGAAGACGAAGAATACTAATGACGTTTTTTTTTCTTTTTTTTCTTTTTTTAGTTTTCTTGGCTTTTTGGAGGGATTTCAAGAATCAAAGACGGTGGTGCATATTAAATAGTACTGTTTTGGGTCCAGACTGTGCAGTGCTCCATCTCAGGTGGCGAAAATCGGGTCGGATCGGGTCGGGTCGTTTAGAGTCGGAGTAATAAACGTGGGCTATAGGGCATTTAAAGGGTGGGCTTGGTTGTAACGGTTTCCTTAGGGCAAAATTAACAAGAAAGAGAAAAGACATTACTTTGGGAATGCCAGCTCATCTCTCCGCATCAATCCAAAAATTTAAGAACCAAAATAATAATAATCAGACATCAGCGCCTTAAAGACGAATTATACTAATGACGCTTTTTTGTTTTTTTTTTTCTCTTTTTTTTGGTTTTCTTGGTTTTTTGGAGGGATTTTAAGAATCAAAGACGGGGGTGCATATTAAATTGTAGGGTTTTTGTTCCAGATTCTGCAGTTCTCCCTCTCAAGTGGCAAAAAATCAGGTCGGGTCGGGTCGTTTAGAGTCAGAGTAACAAACGCGGGCTTTAGGATGTTTAAAGGGTGGGCTTGGTTGTAATGGTTTCCCTCAGGGAGAAATTAACAAGAAATAGAAAAGACATTACTTTGCGAATGTCTGCTCATCTCTCCACCTCAATCCGAAAATTTAAGAACCAAAAATATAATAATCGAACATCAGCGTCTTGAAGACGAAGAATACGAATGACGTTTTATCTATTTTCTTCTTTTTTCGGTTTTCTTGATTTTTTGGAGGGATTTTAAGAATCAAACACGGGGGTGCATATTAAATTGTAGGTTTTTGGGTCCAGACTGCACAGTGCCCCCTCTCAGGTGGTGAAAATCAGGCTGGGTCGGGTCGATCAGAGTCGGAGTAACAAATGCTGGCTTTGGAGCATTTAAAGGGTGGGCATGGTTGTAACACTTTCCTTCAGAGCAAAATCAACAAGAAAGAAAAAAGACATTATTTTGGGAATGCTTGCTCATCCCTCCGCCTCAATCCAAAAATTCAAGAACCAAAAAAATAATAATCGAACATCAGTGTCGTGAAGACGAAGAATACTAATGACAGTTTTTTCCTTTTTTTCTCTTTTATTTCGGTTGTCTTGGTGTTTTGGAGGGATTTCAAGAATCAAAGATGGGGGTGCATATTAAATTTTAGGGTTTTGGGTCCATACTTTGTAGTACTCCCTCTCAGGTGGTAAAAATCGGATCGGGTCGAGTCATTTAGAGTCGAAGTAACAAACACGGGTTTTGCGACGTTTAAAGGGTGGGCTTGGTTGTAACGGTTTCCTTCAAGACAAAATTAACAAGAAAGAGAAAAGACATTACTTTGGGAATGTATGCTCATCTCTCAACCTCAATCCGAAAATTCAAGAACCAAAATAATAATAATTGAACATCAGCACCATGAAGACGAAGAATAGTAATGATGTTTTTTTTTCTTTTTTTTTTCCTTTTTTCATATTTTTTTCTCTTTTTCTGTTTTCCTGGTTTTTTTAAGGGATTTCAAGAATCAAAGATAGAGGTGCATATTAAATTGTAGGGTTTTGGATCCATATTGTGCAGTGCTCCCTCTCAGGTGGCAAAAATCAGGTCGGGTCGGGTCGTTTAGAGTCGGAGTAACAAACGCTGGCTTTGGGACGTTTAAACGATGGGCTTGGTTGTAACGATTTCGTTTAGGGAAAAATCAATAAGAAAGAGAAAAGACATTACTTTGGGAATGTGTGCTTATCTCTCCGCCTCAATCCGAAAATTCAAGTACAAAAAAAATAATAACCGAACATCAGCACCGTGAAGTCGAAGAATAGCAATAACATTTTTTCTTTTTTTTTTAGTTTTCTTGCTTTTTTGAAGGGATTTCAAGAATCAAAGACGGTGGTTCATATTAAATTATTGGGTTATGGGTCCAGACTGTGTAGTTCTCCCTCTTAGGTGGTAAAATTCGGGTCGGGTTGGGTCCTTTAGAGTTGGAGTTGCAAACGCTGGCTTTGGAAGTTTCAAGGGCGGGCTTGGTTGTAACGGTTTCCTTCAGGACAAAATCAAGAAAAAAGAGAAAATACATTACATTGGGAATGTCTGCTCATCTCTCCGCCTCAATCCAAAAACCCAAGAACTAAGAAAATAATAATCGAATATCACCACCGTGAAGACGAAGACTACTAATGACATTTTTTTTCTTTTTTCTCTTTCTTTGGTTTTCATGGTTTTTTGGAGGGATTTAAAGAATCAAAGAGTTTTGGGTCTGGACTGTGCAGTGCTCCCTCTCAGGTGGTGAAATCGGGTCGGGTCGGGTCATTTAGAGTCAGAGTAACAAACGTGGGCTTTGGGATGTTTAAAGGGTGGGCTTGATTGTAACGGTTTCCTTCAAGGAAAAATCAACAAGAAAGAGAAAAGACATTACTTTAGGAATGCCTGCTCATCTCTCCACCTCAATCCGAAAATTCATGAACGAAAAAAATAATAATCGAACGTCACCGTCGTTAAGACGAAAAATACTAATGACGTTTTTTTTATTTTTTTCTCATTTTTTTCATTTTTTTCTCTTTTTAAGTTTCTTAGTTTTTTGGAGGGATTTCAAGAATCAAAAGATGGGGATGCACATTAAATTATTGGATTTTTTGGTCTAGACTGTGTAGTGCTCCCTTGAAGGTCGCAAAAATCGGGTCGGGTCAGGTCGTTTAGAGTCGGAGTAACAAATGCGGGCTTTGGGATGTTTAAAAAGTGGGCTTGGTTGCAACGGTTTCCATCAGGGCAAAATCAACAAGAAAGCGAAAAGACATTTATTTGAGAATGTCTGCTCATCTCTCCGCCTCAATACAAAAATTCAAGAACCAAAAAAATAATAATTGAACATCAGCACCGTGAAGATAAAGAATACTAAATGACATTTTTTTTCTTTTTTTCCTTGTTTCACTTTTTTCAGTTTTCTTAATTTTTTGAAGGGATTTCAAGAATCAAAGATGGGGGCGCATATTAAATTTTTGGGTTTTGGGTCCAAACTGTGCAGTACTCCCTCTCAGGTGGTAAAAATTGGGTCAGGTCAGGTCATTTAAAGTCGGAGTAACAAACACGGGCTTTGGGACGTTTAAAGTGTGGGTTTGGTTGTAACGATTTTCTTCTAGAAAAAATTAACAAGAAAGTGAAAAGACATTACTTTGGGAATGTCTGCTCATCTCTCAGCCCCAATCCGAAAATTCAGAACCAAAAAACAATAATCGAGCATCAACGCCGTGAAGACGAGTACTAATGACGTATTTTTCCTTTTTTCCTTATTACTGTTTTCTTGGTTTTTTGGAGGAATTTCAAGAATCAAAGACGGGAATGCATATTAAATTGTAAGGTTTTAGGTCCATACTGTGCAGTGCCCCTCTCAGGTGATAAAAATTGAGTCGGGTCGGGTTGTTTAGAGTGAGAGTAACAAATGCGGACTTTGGAACATTTAAAGGGTGAGCTTGGTTATAACAAGTTCCTTCAGGGGAAATCAACAAGAAAGAGAAAAGACATTACTTTGTGAATGTCTGCTCATCTCTCCGCCTCAATCCGAAAATTCAAGTACCAAAAAAATAATAATTGAACATCAGCACCGTAAAGACGAAGAATACTAATGAATTTTTTTTCTTTTTTCTATTTTTTCTGGTTTTCTTGGCTTTTTCAAAAGATTTCAAGAATCAAAGACGGGGGTGCATATTAAATTATAGGGTTTTGGGTCTAGACTGTACAGTGCTCCCTCTCAGGTGACAAAAATCAGGTCGGGTCGTTTAGAGTTGGAGTAACAAATACGGGCTTTGGGATGTTTAAAGGGTGGGCTTGGTTGTAACGGTTTCCTTCAAGGCAAAATCAACAAGAAAGGGAAAAGACATTACTTTGGGAATGCCTGCTCATCTCTCCGCCTCAATCCGAAAATTAATGATACAAAAAAATAATAATCGAACATCAGCACCGTGAAGATGAAAAATGCTAACGATGTTTTTTTTTTTCCTTTTTTCTCTTTTTTAATGTTTCCTTTGTTTTTTCGAGGGAATTCAAAAATCAAAGATGGCGGTGCATATTAAATTGTTGGGTTTTGGGTCCAGACTGCGCAGTGCTCCCTCTCATGTTGCAAAAATCAGGTCGGGTCGGACCGTTTAGAGTTAGAGTAACAAATGTAGGCTTTGAAATGTTTAAAGGATGTTCTCGGTTGTAACGGTTTCCCTCAGGGCAAAATCAACACGAAAGAGAAAATACATTACTTTGGGAATGTCTGCTCATCTCTCCACCTCAATTCGAAAATTCAGGAACCAAAAAAATAATAATCGAACATCAGTGTTGTGAAGTCTAAGAATACTAATGACGTTTGTTTTTGTTTCTCTTTTTTTCTTTTTTCTCTTTTTTCTATTTTCTTGGTTTAATGGAGGGATTTCAAGAATCAAAGCCGAGAATGCGTATTAAATTGTAGGGTTTCGGGTCCAGATTGTGCAGTGCTCTCTCTCAGGTGGCAAAAATCGGGTCGGATCGGGTCGTTTAGAGACGGAGTAATAAACGCGGGCTTTTGGATGTTTAAAGGGTGGGCTTGGCTATAATGGTTTCCTTCAGGGCAAAATCAATAAGAAAGAGAAAAGACACTACTTTGGGAATGTTTACTCATCTCTCTGCCACAATCCGAAAGTTCAAGAACCAAAATAATAATAATCAAACATCAGTGCCAAGAATACGAAGAATAATAACAACGTTTTTTTCTTTTTTCGATTTTCTTGCCTTTTTGAAGGGATTTCAAGAATCAAAGACGGGGGTGCATATTAAATTGTAGGGTTTTGGGTCCAGACTGTGCAGTGCTCCCTCTCAGGTGGCAAAAATCAAGTCGGGTCGGGTCGTTTAGAGTCGGATTAACAAATGCGGGCTTTGGGACGTTTAAAGGGTGGGCTTGGTTGCAACGGTTTCCTTCAGGGCAAAATTAACAAGAAAGAGAAAAAACATTACTTTAGGAATGTCTCCTCATCTCTCACCCTCAATCCAAAAATTCAAGAACCAAAATAATAATAATCGAATATCAGCGTCGTGAAGAAGAAGAATACCAATGATATTTTTACTTTTTTTTCTTTTTTTTCTGTTTTCTTCCAGTTTTGTTGGCTTTTTGAAGGGTTTTCAAGAATCAAAGACGAGGGTGCATATTAAATTGTTGGGTTTTGTGTCCAGATTGTGTAGTACTCCCTCTCAGGTAGCAAAAATCAGGTCAGGTCGGGTCGTTTAGAGTCAGAGTAACAAACGCAGGATTTGGGACGTTTAAAGGGTGAGCTTGGTTGTAACAATTTCCTTCATGACAAAATCAACAAAAAGAAAAAATATATTACTTTGGGAATGTCTGCTCATCTCTCCGCCTCAATCTAATAATTCAAGTACAAAAAATAATAATAATCGAACATCAGCACCGTGAAGTCGAAGAATACTAATAATGTTTTTTTTTTCTTTTTTTTCTCATTTTCGGGTTTCTTGATTTTTTGAAGGGATTTCAAGAATCAAAGACGGGAGTGCATATTAAATTGCTCGGTTTTGGGTCTAGACTATGCAGTTCTCCCTCTCTGATGGGAAAATTCGGGTCTAGTCGGGTCGTTTAGAGTCGGAGTAACAAACGCAAGCTTTGGACGTTTAAAGGGTGGGCTTTGTTATTATGGTTTCCTTCAGGGAAAATCAAAAAAGTAGAAAATACATTACTTTGGGAATGTCTGCTCATCTCTCCACCTCAATTCGAAAATCCAAGAACCAAAAAATAATAATCGAACATCAGCACCGTGAAGACGAAGAATACTAATGACATTTTTTTCTTTTTTTCTTAATTTTTCTCTTTCTTCGGTTTTCTTGGTTTTTTGGAGGGATTTCAAGAATCAAAGACCGGGAGGGGTGCATATTAAATTATAGAGTTTTGGGTTCAGACTGTGCAGTGCTCCCTCTCAGGTGGTGAAAATCAAGTCGGGTCGAGTCATTTAGAGTCGGAGTAACAAACACGAGCTTTTGGGTCATTTAAAGTGTGGACTTGGTTGTAACGGTGTCCTTCAGGACAAAATAAACAAGAGAGATAAAATACATTACTTTGGAAATGCCTTCTCATCTCTCCGCCTCAATCTGAAAATTCATGAACGAAAAAAATAATAATCGAACATCACTGCCGTGAAGATGAAACATACTAATGACATTTTTTCCCTCTTTTCTCCTTTTTTTTTCTTTTTTTTTGCTCTTTTTCAGTTTTCTTGGTTTTTTTGAGGGATTTCAAGAATCAAAGATGGGGGTGCATATTAAATTGTTTGGTTTTGGGTCCAGACTGTGTAGTGCTCCCTCTTAGCTTGTAAAAATCGAATCGGGTCGGGCCATTTAGAGTCGGAGTAACAAACGCGGGCTTTGGGACATTTAAAGAATGGGCTTGGTTGCAACAGTTTCCTTTAGAGCAAAATCAATAAGAAAGAGAAAAGATATTACTTTGAGAATGTCTACTCATCTCTCCGCCTCAATCTGAAAATTCTAAAACCAAAAAAATAATAATCGAACATCAGCTCCGTGAAGACAAATAATCTTTTTTTCCTTTGTTTTCTTTTTTTCACTTTTTCGGTTTTCTTGATTTTTTTTGAAGGGATTTCATGAATCAAAGACGGGGGCGCATATTAAATTACAAGGTTTTGGATCCAGACTGTGTAGTGCTCCCTCTCAGGTGGCAAAAATCAGATTAGGTCGGGTCGTTTGGAGTCGGAGTAACAAACGCGGGCTTTCGGATGTTTAAAGTGTGGGCTTGGTTGTAACGGTTTCCTTCAGGAAAAAATTAACAAGAAAGGGAAAAGACATTACTTTGAGAATGTCTGCTCATCCCTCAACCCCAATCCGTCAGGACCAGAAAATAATAATCAAACATCAACACCGTGAAGACGAAGATTACTAATGATGTTTTTTTTCATTGTGTATTTTTTACTGTTTTCTTGGTTATTTGGAGGGATTTCAAGATTCAAAGACGGGGATGCATATTAAATTGTATGATTTAGGGTCTAGACTATGTAGTGCCCCTCTCAGGTGGCAAAAATCGAGTCGGGTCAGGTCGTTTAGAGTGAGAGTAACAAACGTGGGTTTTGGGACGTTTAAAGTGTGGGTTGGTTATAACGGTTTCCTTCAGGATAAAATCAACAAGAAAGAGAAAAGACATTAATTTTGGAATGTATGCTCATCTTTCTGCCTCAATCCGAAAAATCAAGTACCAGAAAGATAATAATCGAACATCAGCGCCGTGAAGAAGAATACTAATGATATTTTTTTCTTTTTTCTTTTTTCTTCCAGTTTTGTTGGCTTTGTGAAGGGTTTTCAAGAATCAAAGACAAGGGTGCATATTAAATTGTAGGATTTTGTGTCCAGATTGTGCAGTGCTCCCTCTCAGGTAGCAAAAATCAGGTCGGGTCGGGTCATTTAGAGTCGGAGTAACAAACGCGGGCTTTGGGACATTTAAAGGGTGTGCTTGGTTGCAACTGTTTCCTTTAGGTAAAAATCAACAAGAAAGAGAAAATACATTACTTAGGAAATGCCTACTCATCTCTCCGCCTCTATCCAAAATTTAATGAACCAAAAAAAATCAAATATCAGCATTGTGAAGACGAAAAATATTAATAACATATTTTTCTCTTTTTTAATGTTTTCTTGGTTTTTTCGAGGGAATTCAAGAATAAAATATGGGGGGTGCATATTAAATTGTTGGGTTTTGGGTCCAAACTATGCAGTGCTCCCTCTCATGTTGCAAAAATCGGGCCGGTTTTGGCCGTTTAGAGTCAGAGTAACAAACGTGGGCTTTAGATTGTTTAAAGGGTGGGCTCAGTTGTAAAGGTTTCCGTCAGGGCAAAATCAACAAGAAGGAGAAAAGGCATTACTTAAGGAATGTCTGCTCATCTCTCTGTCTCAATCCGAAAATTCAGGAACCAAAAAAATAATAATCAAACATCAGTGCCTTGAAGTCTAAGAATACTAATGACGTTTTTTTTTTCTTTTTTTCTGTTTTCTTGGTTTTTTGGAGGGATTTCAAGAATCAAAGACGGGAATGCATATTAAATTGTAGGGTTTTGGGTTCAGATTGTGCAGTGCTCCCTCTCAGGTGGCAAAAAATGGGTCGGGTTGGGTCGTTTAGAGTCGGTGTAACAAACGCGGTCTTTGGGACGTTTAAAGGGTGGGCTTGGCTATAACAGTTTCCTTCATGGCAAAATCAACAAGAAAGAGATAAGACATTACTTTGGGAATGTATGCTCATCTCTCCGCCTCAATCCGAAATTCCACGAACCAAAAATAATAATAATCGAATATCAATGCTGTGAAGATGAAAAATACTAATGACGTTTTTTTCTTTTTTCTCATTTTTCCGGTTTTCTTAGCTTTTTGTAGGGATTTCAAGAATCAAAGATGGGGGTGCATATTAAATAGTAGGGTTTTGCGTCCGGACTGTGCAGTGCTCCCTCTCAGGTGGGCAAAATAGGGTCGAGTCAGGTCATTTAGAGTCGGAGTAATAAACACGAGCTTTGGGATGTTTAAAGGGTAGGCTTGGTTGTAACAGTTTCTTTTAGGGCAAAATCAACAAAAAAGAGAAAGGAAATTACCTCAACTCTCCACCTCAATCCACAAATTCAAGAACCAAAAATAATAATAATCGAACATCAGCGCTGTGAAGATAATGAATACTAATGAAGTTTTTTCTTTTTTTTCTCGTTTTTGGTTTTCTTGGTTTTTTGAAGGGATTTCAAGAATCAAAGATGGGGGTGCATATTAAATTATTGGGTTTTGTTTCTAGACTGTGCAGTGCTCCCTCTCATGCGGCAAAAATCGGGTCGGGTCGTTTAGAGTTAGAGTAACAAACGCGGGCTTTGAGACGTTTAAAGGGTGGGCTTGGTTATAATGGTTTCCTTTAGGGAAAAATCAACAAAAATGAGAAAAGACATTACTTTGGGAATATCTGCTCGTTTCTTTGCCTCAAACCGAAAATCTAAGAACCAAATAATTTCAATCAAACATCGGCACTGTGAAGAGGAAGAGTACTAATGACGTTTTTTTTCTTTTTTTCGGTTTTCTTTGTTTTTTGAAGGGAGTTCAAGAATTAAATACGGGGGAGCATATTATAATGTAGGGTTTTGGGTCCAGACTATACAGTGCTCCCTCTCAGGTGATAAAAATCGGGTCAGGTCGTTTTGAGTCGGAGTAACAAATGCATACTTTGGGAAGTTTAAAGGGTGGACTTGGTTGTAACGGTTTCCCTTAGGGCAAAATCAATAAGAAAGAGAAAAGACATTACTTTGGGAATGTCTGCTCATCTCTCCGCCTCAATCCAAAAATACAAGTACCAAAAAAATATTAATCGAACATCATCGCCATGAAGACGAAGAATACTAATTATGATTTTTTCTTTTTTTCACCTTTTTTTAGTTTCTTGGTTTTTTGAAGGGATTTAAAGAATGAAAGATGGGGGGGCATATTAAATTGTTTGGTTTTTGGTGCAGTCTGTGCTGTTCTCCCTCTCAAGTGGCAAACATAGGATCGGGTCGAGTTGTTTAGAGTCGGTGTAAAAAATGCGGGCTTTGGGACGTTTAAAGGGTGGGCTTGGTTGTAATGGTTTCCTTTAGGGAAAAATCAACAAAAATGAGAAAAGACTTTACTTTGGTAATGTCTGCTCATCTCTCCGCCTTAATCCAAAAATTCAAGAACCAAAATAATAATAATCGAACACTAGCGCCATGAAGATGAAGAATACTAATGACGTTTTTTCTTTTTTCTCTTTTTTTGGTTTTCTTGGTTTTTTGAAGGGATATCAAGAATCAAAGATGGGGGTGAATATTAAATTGTTGGGTTTTGGGTCCAAACTGTGCAGTGCTCCCTCTAACGTTGAAAAAATCGGGTCGGGTCGGGTCGTTTAGAGTCGGAGTAACAAACGCGGGCTCTGGGATGTTTAAAGAGTGGGCTTGGTTGCAATGGTTTCCTTCAGGGCAAAATCAACAAGAAAGCGAAAAGACATTACTTTGAGAATGTCTGCTCTTCTCTCCGCCTCAATACGAAAATTCAAAAACAAAAAAAGAATAATCGAACATCAGCGCCGTGAAGATAAAGAATACTAAATGACATTTTTTTTCTTTTTTTCCTTTTTTTTGTTTTTTTTGGTTTTCTTGGTTTTTTGAAGGGATTTCAAGAATCAAAGACGGGGGTGCATATTAAATTGTAGGGTTTTGGGTCCAAACTGTGCAGTGCTCCCTCTCAGGTGGTAAAAATAGGGTCAGGTCAGGTCCTTTAATAGCCGGAGTAACAAATGCGGGCTTTAGGATGTTTAAAGTGTGGGCTAGGTTGTTATGGTTTCATTCTGGAAAAATTAACAAGAAAGAGATAAGATATTACCTAGGGAATGTCTGCTCATTTATCAGCCCCAATCCGAAAATTCAGAACCAAAAAATAATAATCAAGCATTAGCATCGTGAAGACGAATATTACTAATGACATTTTTTTCCTTTTTTCCTTTTTTACTGTTTTCTTGGTTTTTTGGAGGAATTTCAAGAATCAAAGACGGCGATGCATATTAAATTGTAAGGTTTTGGTTCCATACTTTGCAGTGCCCCTCTCAGTTGAAAAAAATCGAGTTGGGTCGAGTTGTTTAGAGTGAGAGTAACAAACGCGGGCTTTGGGACATTTAAAGGGTGGGCTTGGTTATAACGGTTTCCTTCAGGGCAAAATCAACAAGAAAGAGAAAAGATATTACTTTGGGAATGTCAGCTCATCTCTCCGCCTCAATCCGAAAATTCAAGTGCCAAAAAAATAATAATTAAACATCAACACCGTAAAGACGAAAAATACTAATGACATTTTTTTTCTTTTTTCTCTTTTTTAACCGGTTTTCTTGGCTTTTTGAAGGGATTTCAAGAATCAAAGATGGGTGTGCATATTAAATTGTAGGGTTTTGGGTCCAGACTATGCAGTGCTCCCCCTCAGGTGGTAAAAATCAGGTTGGATCGGGTAGTTTAGAGTCGGAGTAATAAACACAGGCTTCGGGATGTTTTAAGGGTGGGCTTGGTTGTAACGGTTTCCTTCAGGGCAAAATCAACAAGAAAGAGAAAAGAGATTACTTTGGAAATGCCTGCTCATCTCTCCGCTTCAATCCGAAAATTAATAAACCAAAAAAATAATAATTGAACATCAGCGTCGTGAAGAAGAAAAATGCTAATGTTGTTTTTTTTCTTTTTTTCCTTTTTTCTCTTTTTAATGGGTTCTTGGTTTTTTCGAGGGAATTCAAGAATCAAAGATGGCGGTGCATATTAAATTGTTGGGTTTTGGGTCCAGACTGTGAAGTGCTCCCTCTCATGTTGCAAAAATCAGGTCGGGTCGGGCCTTTTAGAGTAAGAGTAATAAACATGGGCTTTGGGACGTTTAAAGGGTGGGCTTGGTTGTAACGGTTTCCCTCAGTGCAAAATCAACAAGATAGAAAAAAGACATTACTTTGGGAATGTCTGCTCATCTCTCCTCCTCAATCTGAAAATTCAAGAACCAAAAAAATAATAATCGAACATCAGTGCCGTGAAATCTAAGAATACTAATGACGTTTTTTTCTTTTTTTTCTTTTTTCTTGTTTTCTCTTTTTTCTATTTTATTGGTTTTATGGAGGGATTTCAAGAATCAAAGACGAGAATGCATATTAAATTGTAGGGTTTTGGGTCCAGATTGTGCAGTGCTTCCTCTCAGGTGGCAAAAATCGGGTCGGGTCGGGCCGTTTAGAGTCGGAGTAATAAACGCGGACTTTGGGATGTTTAAATGGTGAGCTTGGCTATAACGGTTTCCTTCAGGGCAAAATCAACAAGAAAGAAAAAAGACATTACTTTGGGAATGTTTGCTCATCTCTCTACCACAATCTGAAAGTTCAAGAAGCAAAAAACTAATAATCGAACATCAGTGTCGTGAAGACGAAGAATACTACTGATGTTTTTTTTCCTTTTTTTCTCATTTTTTCCGGTTCTTGGCTTTTTGAAGTGATTTCGCGAATCAAACATGGGGGTGCATATTAAATTTTAGGGTTTTGGGTCGAGACTATGCACTGCTCCCTCTTAGGTGGCAAAAATCGGGTCGGGTCAGGTCATTTAGAGTCAGAGTAACAAACGCAAGTTTTGGGACATTTAAAGTGTAGGCTTGGTTGTAACGGTTTCTTTCAGGGCAAAATTCACAAGAAAGACAAAAGACATTGCTTTGGGAATGTCTCCTCATCTCTCAGCCTCAATTCGAAAATTCAAGAACCAAAATAATTATAATCGAACATCGGCACCATGAAGAAGAAGAATACTAATGACGTTTTTTTTCTTTAATTTTCCTTTTTGTTCTTTTTTCTCTTTTTTGGGTTTTCTTGGTTTTTTTGAAGGGATTTCAAGAATCAAAGATGGAGGTGCATATTAAATTGTAGGGTTTTGGGTCCAGACTGTGCAGCAAGTGGCAAAAAATTAGGTCGGGTCGGGTCGTTTAGAGTCGGAGTAACAAACGCGGGCTTTGAGACGTTTAAAGGGTGGGTTTGCTTGTAACGGTTTCCCTCAGGGCAAAATCAATAAAAAAACGAGAAAATACATTACTTTGGGAATGTCTGCTCATCTCTCTGCATCAATCCGAAAATTCAAGTACAAAAAAAAATAATCGAACATCAAACTGTGCAGTTTTCTTGGTTTTTTCACTTTTTTTAGTCTTCTTAGTTTTTTGAAGGGATTTCAAGAATCAAAGGTCGAGGTTCATATTAAATTGTTTGGTTTTTAGTACAGACTGTGCAGTTCTCCCTCTCAGGTGGCAAACATCGGTTCGGGTCGGGTTGTTTAGAGTCGGTGTAAAAAATGCGGGCTTTGGGATGTTTAAAGGGTGGGCTTGATTGTAACGGTTTCTTCAGGGCAAAATCAACAAAAATGAGAAAAGACTTTACTTTGGTAATGTCTGCTCATCTCTCCGCCTTAATCCAAAAATTCAAGAACCAAAAAAATAATAATCGAACATCAGCGCCATGAAGACGAAGAATACTAATTACGTTTTTCCTTTTTTTCACTTTTTTTGTTTTCTTGGTTTTTTGAAGGGATTTAAGAATCAAAGATGGGGGTGCATATTAAATTATTGGGTTTTGGGTCCAGACTATGCAGTGCACTCTATAAGGTTGCAAAAATCGGGTCGGGTCGGGTCGTTAAGAGTCGGAGTAACAAACGTGGGCTTTGGGATGTTTAAAGAGTGGGCTTGGTTGCCACGGTTTCCTTCAGGGCAAAATCAACAAGAAAACGAAAAGTCATTACTTTGAGAATGTCTGCTAATCTCTCCGCCTCAATTAGAAATTTTAGGAACCAAAAAAATAATAATCAATCATCAGTGCTGTGAAGATAAAGAATACTAATGACATTTTTTTTCTTTTTTTCTTTTTTCACTTTTTTTGGTTTTCTTGGTTTTTGAAGGGATTTCAAGAATCAAAGATGGGGACGCATATTAAATTGTTGGGTTTTGGGTCCAAACTGTGCAGTGCTCCCTCTCAGGTGGTAAAAATAGGGTTAGGTCGGGTCATTTAAGGTCGGAGTAACAAACACGGGCTTTGGGATGTTTAAAGTGTGGGCTTGGTTGTAACGGTTTCATTCTAGAAAAAATTAACAAGAAAGAGAAAATGCATTACTTTGGGAATGTCTGCTCATCTATCAGCCCCAATCCGAAAATTCAAAACCAAAAAATAATAATCGAGCATCAGCACCTTGAAGACGAATATTACTAATGACGTTCTGTTTTCCTTTTTTTCTTTTTGACTGTTTTCTTGGTTTTTTGGAGGAATTTCAGGTATCAAAGACGGGGATGCATATTAAATTGTAAGATTTTGGGTCCTTACTATGTAGTGCCCCACTTAGGTGACAAAATTGAGTCGGGTCGAGATGTTTAGGGTGAGAGTAACAAACGCAGGCTTTGGGACATTTAAAGGGTTGACTTGGTTATAACGGTTTCCTTCAGGGCAAAATCAACAAGAAAGAGAAAAGACATTACATTGGAAATGTCTGCTCATATCTCCGCTTCAATTCGAAAATTCAAGTACCAAAAAAATAATAATTGAACATCAAAGCTGTAAAGACAAAGAATACTAATGACATTTTTTTCTCTTTTTTCGGGTTTTCTTGGCTTTTTGAAGGGATTTCAAGAATCAAAGATGGGGGTGCGTATTAAATTATAGGGTTTTTGGTCCAGACTGTGCAGTGTTCCCTCTCAGGTGGCAAAAATCAGGTCGGGTCGGGTCGTTTAGAGTCGGAGTAACAAACGCGGGCTTCGGGACGTTTAAAGGGTGGGCTTGGTTGTAACGGTTTCCTTAGGGAAAAATCAACAAGAAAGAGAAAAGACATTACTTTGGGAATGCCTTCTAATCTCTCCGCCTCAATCCGAAAATTAATGACCAAAAAAAATAATCGAACATCAGCGCCGCGAAGACAAAAAATGCTAATGTTGTTTTTTTTGTTCTTTTTTTCCTTTTTTCTCCTTTTTAATGTTTTCTTGAATTTTTCGAGGGAATTCAAGAATCAAAGATGGCTGTGCTTATTAAATTGTTGGGTTTTGGGTCTAGACTGTGCAGTGCTCCCTCTAATGTTGCAAAAATCAGGTCGGGTCGGGCCGTTTAGAGTCAGAGTAACAAACATGGGCTTTGGGACGTTTAAAGGGTGGGCTCGGTTGTAACAGTTTCCCTCAAGGCAAAATCAACAAGAAAGAGAAAAAACATTACTTTGGGAATGTCTGCTCATCTCTCCGCCTCAATCTGAAAATTCAGGAACTAAAAATTAATAATCGAACATCAGTGCCGTGAAGTCTAAGAATACTGATGACGTTTTTCTCTTTTTTCTCCTTTTTCTTTTTTTATTTTTTTCCTCTTATTTTGTTTTCATGGTTTTATGGAGGGATTTCAAGAATCAAAGACGAGAATGCATATTAAATTGTAGGGTTTTTGGGTCCAGATTGTGCAGTGCTTCCTCTTAGGTGGAAAAAATAAGGTCGGGTTGTACCGTTTAGAGTCGGAGTAATAAACGCGGGCTTTGCGATGTTTAAATGGTGAGCTTGGCTATAATGGTTTCCTTCAGGGCAAAATCAACAAGAAAGAGAAAAGACATTAGTTTGGGAAGGTTTGCTCATCTCTCTACTACAATCTGAAATTTCAAGAAGCAAAATAATAATAATCCAACATCAGTGCCGAGAAGACGAAGAATACTAACGACTTTTTTTCCCATTTTTTCCGGTTCTTGGCTTTTTGAAGTGATTTCGATAATCAAAGATGGTGGTGCATATTAAATTTTAAGGTTTTGGGTCGAGACTATGTAGTGCTCCGTCTTAGGTGCCAAAAATCGGGTCGGGTGAGGTCACTTAGAGTAAGAGCAATAAACGCAGGCTTTGGGACATTTAAAGTGTAGGCTTGGATGTAACGGCTTCCTTCAGGGCAAAATTAACAAGAAAGAGAAAAGTCATTGCTTTGGGAATGTCTCATCATCTCTAAGCCTCAATCCAAAAATTCAAGAACCAAAATAATAATAATCGAACAGCGGCACCGTGAAGACGAAGAATACTAATGACGTTTTTTCTTTTTTTCTCTTTTTTTGGATTTTCTTGGTTTTTTGAAGGGATTTCAAGAATCAAAGATGGAGGTGCATATTAAATTGTAGGGTTTTGGGTCCAGACTGTGACGTGCTCCCTCTCAGCTGCCAAAAATCAGGTCGGGTCTGGTCGTTTAGAGTCGGAGTAACAAACGCGGGCTTCGGGACGTTTAAAGGGTGGGCTTGATTGTAACGGTTTCCTTCAGGGCAAAATCAACAATAAAGAGAAAAGACATTACTTTGGGAATGTCTGCTCATCTCTCCGCCTCAATCCAAAAATTAATGAACCAAAAAATAATAATCAAACATCAGACTATGAAGTTTTCTTGGTTTTTTGAAGGGATTTCAAGAATCAAATACCGGGGTGCATATTAAATTGTTTGGTTTTTGGTGCAGACTGTGCAGTTCTCCCTCTCAGGTGGCAAACATCGGGTCGGGTTGGGTTGTTTAGAGTCGGTGTAAAAACTACGGGCTTTGGGACGTTTAAAGGGTGGGCTTGGTTGTAACGGTTTCTTCAGGGCAAAATCAACAAAAATGAGAAAAGACTCTACTTTGGTAATGTCTGCTCATCTCTCCACCACAAACCAAAAATTCCATAACCAAACAAATAATAATCGAACATCAGCGCCATGAAGACGAAGAATACTAATGAAGTTTTTTATTTTTTTCTCTTTTTTTGGTTTTCTTGGTTTTTTGAAGGGATTTCAAGAATCAAAGATGGAGGTGCATATTAAGTTGTTGGATTTTGGGTCCAGACTATGCACTGCTCCCTGTAAGGTTGAAAAAATCGGGTCGGGTTGGGTCATTAAGAGTCGGAGTAACAAACGCGAGCATTGGGATGTTTAAAGAGTGGGCTTGGTTGCAACAGTTTCCTTCAGGGCAAAATCAACAAAAAAGTGAAAAGACATTACTTTGAGAATGTCTGCTAATCTCTCCGCCTCAATACGAAAATCCAGGAACCAAAAAAATAATAATCGATCATTAGCGCCGTGAAGATAAAGAATACTAAATGACATTTTTTTCACTTTTTCGGTTTTCTTGGTAAAAATCAGCGTTGTGAAGTCGAAGAATACTAATAATGTTTTTTTCCTTTTTTCTCATATTCGGTTTTTTTACTTTTTTGAAGGGATTTTAAGAATCAAAGACGGGGGGCGCATATTAAATTGTAGGGTTTTGGGTCCAAACTGTGTAGTGCTCCCTCTCAGGTGGTAAAAATCGGGTCAGGTCGGCTCATTTAAAGTCGGAGTAACAAATGCGGGCTTTGGGATGTTTAAAGTGTAGGCGTGGTTGTAACGGTTTCATTCTGGAAAAAATTAACAAGAAAGAGAAAATACATTACTTTGGGAATGTCTGCTCATCTATCGGCCCCAATCCGAAAATTCAGAACCAAAAAATAATAATCGAGCATCAGCGCCTTGAACACCGAATATTACTAATGACGTTCTTTTTTCTTTTTTTTTCTTTTTGACTGTTTTCTTGGTTTTTTGGAGGAATTTCAAGAATCAAAGACGGGGATGCATATTAAATTGTAAGAATTTGTGTCCATACTATGCAGTGCCCCTTTTAGGTGACAAAAATCTAGTCGGGTCGAGTTGTTTAGAGTGAGAGTAACAAACGCAGGCTTTGGGACATTTAAAGGGTGGGCTTGGTTATAACGGTTTCCTTCAGGGCAAAATCAACAGGAAAGAGAAAAGACATTACTTTGAGAAAAGACATTGACTGTTTTCTTGGTTTTTTGGAGGAATTTTAAGAATCAAAGACGGGGGTGCATATTAAATTGTAGGGTTTTGGGTCCAGACTGTGTAGTGCTCCCTCTCATGTAGAAAAAATCAGGTCGGGTCGGGTCGTTTAGAATCGGAGTAACAAACGCGGGTTTTGGGACGTTTAAAGGGTGGGCTTGGTTGTAACGGTTTCCTTCAGGGCAGAATCAACAAGAAAGAGAAAAGACATTACTTTGGGAATGCCTGCTCATCTCTCCGCCTCAATCCAAAAATTAATGAACCAAAAAAATAATAATCGAACATCAGCTCCGTGAAGATGAAAAATGCTAATAATATATTACTTTTGGGACGTTTAAAGGGTGGGCTTGGTTGTAACGGTTTCTTTCAGGGGAAAAAATCAACAAAAAGAAGAAAATACATTACTTTGGGAATGTCTGCTCATCTCTCTGTCTCAATCCGAAAATTCAAGTACAAAATAAATAATAATCGAACATCAGCGCTGTGAAGCCGAAGAATACTAATAATATTTTTTTTTTCTTTTTTTTTCTCATATTCGGTTTTCTTACTTTTTTAAGGTATTTCAAGAATCAAAGATGGGGTTGCATATTAAATTGTTGGGTTTTGGGTCCAGACTGTGCAGTTCTCCCTCTCAGGTGGCAAAATTTGGGTCAGGTCAGGTCGTTTAGAGTAGGAGTAATAAACACGGGCTTTGGATGTTTAAAGGGTGGACTTTGTTGTAACGGTTTCCTTCAAGGCAAAATCAACAAAAAATAGAAAATATATTACTTTGGGAATGGTTGCTCATCTCTCCACCTCCATTCGAAAATTCAAGAACCAAAAAAATAATAATCGAACATCAGCACCATGAAGACGAAGAATACTAATGACGTTTATTTTATTTTTTTTTGTTTTTTTATCTTTTTTATCTTTTTTCCACTTTCTATGGTTTTCCTTGTTTTTTGGAGGGGGGGTGCATATTAAATTGTAGAGTTTTAGGTTCAGATTGTGCAGTGCTCCCTCTTAGGTGGTGAAAATCGGGTCGGGTCGGGTCATTTAGAGTCGGAGTAACAAACGCGGGCTTTAGGTCGTTTAAAGTGTCGGCTTGGTTGTAACGGTGTCCTTCAGGGCAAAATCAACAAGAGAGATAAAATACATTACTTTGGGAATGCCTACTCATCTCTCCGCCTCATTCCGGAAATTCATGAACGAAAAAAATAATAATCGAACATCACCGCTGTGAAGATGAAAAATACTAATGACGTTTTTTCCCTCGATCTTTTCTCCTTTTTCGTTTTTTTCTCTTTTTCAGTTTCCTTGTTTTTTGAAGGCATATTAAATTATTGGGTTTTGGGTCCATACTGTGCAGTGCTCCCTCTCAGCTTGCAAAAATCAGGTCGGGTCGTGCCGTATAGAGTTGGAGTAACAAACGCGGGCTTTGGGACGTTTAAAGAATGGGCTTAGTTACAACAATTTCCTTCAGAGCAAAATCAACAAGAAAGAGAACAGACATTACTTTGAGAATGTCTGCTCAGCTCTCCGCCCTAATCTGAAAATGAAAGAACAAAAAAAAAATCTAATATCAGCGCCGTGAAGACAGGATTTTTTTCCTTTGTTTTCTTTTTTTCACCTTTTTCGGTTTTCTTGATTTTTTGAAGGGATTTTATAAGGACCATGAATTTTTGATACTAGTTAAAATAATTTTTTGATATTTAAAATATTTAATTATTATTTTTAAAAGAGTATTTGTATTTTTCTTGATTTTCTACAATTTTCTATGTTTAAAAGAGTATTTGTATTTTTCTTGATTTTCTACAATTTTCTATGATTTAAAATCCAAGTTTTATATTTATTTAAATGATTTTAATATTTATAAAATTTTCTATGATTTAAAATCCAAGTTTTATATTTATTTAAATGATTTTAATATTTATAAATTAATTTTGCGCTGTAAAAATTTCTAAAATTAATCTGTTGTGTTATCGATACTATTACGTACTATTTTAAATAATACGTTGTATTATTGTTAGTATTATGTATTATTTCGTATATTATGTTGTATTATTATTACATATTATTTTGTATATTTAATTAAATTATTTCTACTATTGCATATTATCGGTTGTATTAGTATAACTGGTACGTTTTATCGCGTAGATAATTATCCTATAATTATTCAATTTTAAGTATAAGTAATTGTATTTTTATTAATTATTCTTGTTTAATTGTACAATTTATAGTATTATTTTTTCAGTTGCGTATTAGCGGTTATATTAATACAACTGGTATATTTTTTTATAGATAATTATTCCGTAATTAGTTTAATTTTTAAGTACCCGTAATTATTTATTTTAATTATTTTTGATTAAATTCCCTAACCCTAACCCTAATATATATATATATATATATATATATATATATATATATATATATATATGAGAAATATATGTATGCCTTGCGTACCAAGCACAAATTTTGTGTTGGTAGTGATGTGTCACATCCTCATCCACTCATTACCCATGTGAATATGGTTCCATATTTGAAATGGAGGGAGGGATATGTGACACCTCACTACCAAGCACAACTTTTTGTGCTTGATACCAAGCATACCCATATTGCTCTCTCTCTCTCTCTCTCTCTCTCTCTCTCTCTACATATATATATATATAATATATATATATATATATATATATAATATATATATATATATATATATATATATTATATAAATATAATATAAACTCCTCTCTCTCTCGTGTTAACCCCGCCGCCAACAACATCATCTCCATTCTCTCTCCTCTCTCTCGTTCTCTCCTCGTTGACCGACAACCATCACCGCCGACAATGACCACCCCACCGGCCTTCATCCCCTCGTCGCACCACCACGCCCTCCATCTCCTCTCTCCCACCAAGCACTGCCCCACCTGCCTCAGCCTCCAGCATCGCCAAGCTCCTCCTTCACCTCACCTGAACCACTCACCTCATCACGCCGTGTCGTCGCCGCCCCCTTCCCCCTACAGTGATGCAACATCCCTCCTTAGCCCCGCCCACCTTAGACCCCGCCCGCCTCTTCCTTCTGCAGCCCCCAACCCCGTTAGCGCCGTCTCCTCGACAGCAGCCGCCTCACGACACTCGCCCAAGCCTCCACCTCTCTCCGCTCTCTCTCCCCTTGGCCGTCTGCATGGCCAGTGATGACGACCCCCCTCATAGCCCGCTCCCTTCAACCTCTACACTCGACAATGACCGCACCAGTCGCCCGCCGTCCTCCCGACCAGCCATCCAACCCACGCCAGAGCTCCCTCAGTCACCGAGACCATCTCCACGCGCTCCTCAACCATCCGAGCTGCCCGTCGCCGAGCCCCACCCGACATCCCCCTCTCTCCTCACCGTCAAGATCCCACACTGCTGCCCCCTTCACGCCACTATCCTCGCCTCACCGTCGATGTCGCCGGCGACCTCTCTCGCTGACGGCAACCCTTAACATCTCCGACCGACGGTCTTCAGACCCGCACTCAGATCAGATCCGCGCCGTCGACATTGAATCATTCGACGTTCGCCCGAGGCAAGATCCCGATATTCTTTAACTCGTTGTTCCAATTTTTAGATATTATGAATTAATTATATGCTTCAATTTGACTGATTTGTTTATGTTACTGTATGAATATTGTGATAACTGCGTGGGCTTATTGATGATCATATTGATAATGATGTTATGATAAGTAATTTAAAGGAATAAGTATTTTGTGTAAAAGTGGTTATTTGAGATGTTTTTAAAAGAAAGAATATAATTTAAGATTATTTTTAGAATTATTATGACGAGAAAAGGATTTGTTGGAAAAGGGTTGGTTTTGAATAATTATTAGAATAGATAATTTAAAATTATTTATTTCAAAAAAAGGGTCATTTTGAGTTGTTAAATTATTTTTAGCAAAATAATTATATTTTTGATAATTATGATGATTTAAAAGAATTTATTTTGAAAAAGAATTATTTATTTAGGATTTAAATAAAATTATGATTTTGTGTTGGTAGTTGTAGACTATGACATTTTATGTGTAAAACGATCAGAGTTTTTCGATTTCAGTTTTAACCGTAGTCATATTGGATATTATTTAGCTGTGGATAATTTTTATGAGTAGTTTTGAGATTCGGATAACCAGATATTGATAAAACCGGACTGTTTGCATGTTTTTACTGATTTATGAATACATTTCATATTTTGTGAATATTTTACTGTATTTGACATGTCTGCTTTTATTGTTCCTGGATGTGTTGAGAACCCTTAGTAGTTCATGACTTAGTGGTCTCGTGCGTCATAGTGACATGTGTGGGTTTGTTGACTAAATTTAGGTGGTGAACCAGAGATATTGTGGACTTTGATTGTTGACTTAGAAAAACGAGAAGAGTTGGGATGGGAAAGTCATGGTTCATGTGATCAGATAAGGCTGTTGATGTATCTTCCAGACTCGCACCAGAGACCTGTTTCGTCCTGGGGTTGGTTTGTTGGACCAAGTGACCTGTTTTGCCACTTGGATCCATGACCTGTTTCGTCACCTGAGCTTTGCCTGAGTTTAGACCGGGACGAGATCGGATTGCATGTAGTCCTCTAGCCGTCTGTTTCGCTGGATTGGATGCGCGTAGGGGATTTGTGAACAGTCAGTTATCCGATGATATGAGCGTTGACTCTTGTGAGATGTGAACCAGTGACATGTTATAGGATGGTTAGTTACATGATCTCGTTTCTTAGCTAAGTATGAATTCTTGTGAGATGTATGCCAGTTGTATTTCTTTTCATACATAGATCGGGGTTAATATTTAATTATCTACAATTTGAGACATATGTATATACATGAGGGTTTCCTTGTTTGGATTATTTCGCTCGACGTACTACGTCTCTTGTTATAGATTTTTAAGTATTAATTCCATCTACTTGAATGACCATGTTACTTGGATGATTATTCTGATCGCTAGCTACATGATCGACTTGTTACTTGGTTGATTTTGTTAGATTTCTAGTTACACGTTTCTTTATCATTTCTTCTGTTGTACCGTTTTTCGCATTGGGTTTTCGTTCGTTCTTTTCTTTTGTGGGGTCTTGCCATGTTCCATGCACGCTAACGTACACCTATTTTCTCTGGTGTACGTCAGACTTAGAGGAAGAACATGTCCATCTAGGAGATCGCCCGAGCCAGAGGAACCTCTGCAGGAGTGCTATGCAGACCGAATAGAAGAAGCCAAAGTTTAGTTATTCCCTCTAGTTGTTCGATGGTCTTGGCTTACTTTTGTAGCATTTCCTGTTTCGCTTGATCATTGTATTTTATATTTCTCCAGTATTTCATTCAGATAGTTTTGTAATAAGGGCATGTTGACCCGAATATTATGTCTTGGATGATATTTATTTGTGATATGTATTATTTTCTTCTGTGTTGTTCATTATAATCTCACTACTGTGATCGGCGACCTATGCCTTTGCATTTATTTCCTGATGCTTAGCGTATTAGGTTGAGGAGAAATGTTTATTTTTATTTATTCTCCTTAATCTAATACATCGCGGGCTTGTTCACATTCCAATTTTTGTGTATTTTGGGAAGTGGGGTGTGACAGATTTCAAGAATCAAAGATGGGGGCGCATATTAAATTGTAGGGTTTTGGGTCTAGACTGTGCAATGCTCCCTCTAAGGTGGCAAAAATCGAGTGTCAGGTCAGGTCGTTTAGAGTCAGAGTAACAAACTCGGGCTTTGGGACATTTAAAGTGTGGGCTTTGTTGTAACGGTTTCCTTCAGGAAAAAATTAACAAGAAAGAGAAAAGATATTACTTTGAGAATGTCTGCTCATCCCTCAACCCCAATCCTAAAATTCAGGACCAAAAAATAATAATCGAACATCAGCGCTGTGAAGACGAAGATTACTAATGACGTTTTTTTTATTTTTTTATTTTTTACTGTTTTCTTGGTTTTTTGGAGGGATTTCAAGATTCAAAGACGGGGATGCATATTAAATTGTAGGGTTTTGGGTCCAGACTGTGCAGTGCCCCTCTTAGGTGGCAAAACTTGTGTTGGGTCAGGTCGTTTAGAGTCAGAGTAACAAACGCAGACTTTGGGATGTTTAAAGGGTGGGCTTGGTTATAACGGTTTCCTTCAGGGCAAAATCAATAAGAAAGAGAAAAGACATTACTTTGGGAATGTATGCTCATCTCTCCGCCTCAATCCAAAAAATCAAGTAAAAAAAATAATAATCGAACATCAGCGCCGTGAAGACGAAGAATACTATTGATGTTTTTTTCTTTTTTCTCTTTTCTTTTTTGGTTTTCTTGGTTTTTTGAAGGGATTTCAAGAATCAAAGATGGGGGTGCATATTAAATTGTATAGTCCAGACTGTGCAGTGCTCCCTCTAAGATTGAAAAAATCGGGTCGGGCCGGGTCGTTTAGAGTCGGAGTAACAAACGCAGGGTTTGGGATGTTTAAAGAGTGAGCTTGGTTGCAACGGTTTCCTTCAGGGCAAAATCAATAAGAAAGCGAAAAAACATTACTTTGAGAATGTTTACTCATCTCTCCGCCTCAATACGAAAATTCAAGAACCAAAAAAATAATAATCGAACATCAGCGTCGTGAAGATAAAGAATACTTAATGATATTTTTTTCCCTTTTTTCATTTTTTCGGTTTTCTTGGTTTTTTTGAAGGGATTTCAAGAATCAAAGATGGGGGCGCATATTAAATTGTAGAGTTTTGGGTCCAAACTGTGCAGTGCTCCCTCTCAGGTGGTAAAAATCGGGTCAGGTCGGGTGAGTTAAAGTCGGAGTAACAAACGCAGGCTTTGGGATGTTTAAAGTGTGGGCTTGGTTGTAACGATTTCATTCTGGAAAAAATTAACAAGAAAGAGAAAAGACATTATTACTTTGGGAATGTCTAATCATCTATCAGCCCCAATCCAAAAATTCATAACCAAAAAATAATAATCGAGCATCAGAGCCGTGAAGGCGAAGACATTATTACTTTGGGAATGCCTGCTCATATCTCTGCCTCAATCCAAAAATTCAAGAACCAAAATAATAATAAACGAAAATCAGCGTCGTGAAGACGAAGAATACTAATGACGATTTTTTCCTTTTTTTTCTCTTTTTCCTTTTTTCTTGGCTTTTTGAAGGGATTTCAAGAATCAAAGACGGTGGTGCTTATTAAATTGTAGGGTTTTGGTCCAGACTGTACAATGCTCCCTCTCATGTGGCAAAAATCAGGTCGGGTCAGGTCGTATAGAGTCAGAGTAACTAACGCGGGCTTTGGGACGTTTAAAGGGTGGGCTTGGTTGTATAGTTTACTTCAAGTCAAAATCAACAAAAAAGAGAAAATACATTACTTTTGGAATGTCTCGTCATCTCTTTGCCTCAATCCAAAAATTAAAGAACCAAAATAATGATAATCTAACAACAATGACGTGAAGACGAAGAATACTAATGATATTTTCTTCTTTTTTTCTCTTTTTTGGTTTTCTTGGTTTTTTGAAGGGATTTCAAGAATCAGAGATGGGGATGCATATTAAATAGTTGGGATTTGGGTCCAGACTATGCAATGCTCCCTCTCAAGTGGCAAAAACTGGGTCGGGTCTGGTCGTTTAGAGTTGGAGTAACAAACGCGGGCTTCGGGACGCTTAAAGGGTGAGCTTGGTTGTAACGGTTTCCTTTAGGGCAAAATCAACAAGAAAGAGAAAAGACATTACTTTGGGAATGTCTCCTCATCTCTCCGCCTCAATCCGGAAGTTTAAGAACCAAAAATATAATTATCGAACACTAGCGCCGTGAAGATGAAGAATACTAATGATATTTTTTTCCCTTTTGTTCATTTTTTCCTTTTTTCTATTTTCATGGTTTTTTGGAGGGATTTCAAGAATCAAAGACGGGGATGCTTATTAAATAGAAGGGTTTTGGGTCCAGACTGTGCAGTGCTCCCTCTCAGGTGGCAAAAATCGGGTCAGGTCGGGTCGTTTAGAGTCGGAGTAACAAACGCGGGCTTTGGGACGTTTAAAATGTGGGCTTCGTTGTAACGTATCCTTCAGGGAAAAATCAACAAGATAGAGTAAAGACATTACTTTGGGAATGCTTGCTCATCTCTCTGCCTCAATCCGAAAATTCATGAACCATAAAAATAATAATCTAACATCAGCACCGTGAAGATGAAAATACTAATGACGTTTTCTTCTCCCGTTTTTTTCTTTTTTTCTCTTTTTTACGGTTTTCATGGTTTTCTGGAGGGATTTCAAGAATCAAAGATGGGGGTGCATATTAAATTGTTGGGTTTTGACTCCAGACTATGCAGTGCTCCCTCTCAGGTTACAAAAATCGGGTCAAGTTGGGTCGTTTAGAGTCGGAGTAACAAACATGGGCTCGGTTGTAATGGTTTCCTTCAGGGCAAAATCATCAAGAAAGAGAAACGCGGGCTTTGGGTCGTTTAAGGGGTGGGCTTCGTTGTTACTGTTTCCTTCAGGGCAAAATCAACAAGATAGAGTAAAGACATTACTTTGGGAATGCATGCTCATCTCTCCGCCTCAATTCAAAAATTCATGAACCTTAAAAATAATAATCAAACATCAGTGCCATGAAGATGAAAGATACTGATGACGTTTTTTTTTTTCTTTTTTCCCCTTTTTTCTTTTTTTCTCTTTTTTACGGGTTTCATGGTTTTTTGGAGGGATTTCAAGAATCAAAGATGGGGGTGCCTATTAATTTGTTGGGTTTTTACACCAGACTGTGCAGTGCCCCCTCTCAGGTTGCGAAAATCGGGTCGGGACGGGTCGTTTTGAGTCAGAGTAACAAACATGGGCTCGGTTGTAACGGTTTCCTTCAGGTCAAAATCAACAAAAAAGAGAAAAGACATTACTTTGGGAATGTCTCCTCATCTCAACGCCTCAATCCGAAATTCCAAGAACCAAAAAAATAATAATCAAACATTAGCGCCATGAAGACGAAGAATACTAATGACATTTTTTTCTTTTTATTCCTTTTTTTCTCTTTTTAGGATTTCTTGGTTTTTTGAAGGGATTTCAAGAATCAAAGACGGGGGAGCATATTACATTGTAGGGTTTTGGGTCTAGACTATGCAGTGCTCCCTCTCAGGTGGCAAAAATCGGGTCAGGTCGGGTCGTTTAGAGTCGGAGTAACATACGCGCGCTTTGGGACGTTGAAAGGGTAGGCTAGGTTGTAACAGTTTCCTTCAGGGGAAAATCAACAAGAAAGAGAAAAGACATTACTTTGGAAATGCCTGCTCATCTCTACGCCTCAATCCGAAAATTCATGAACAAAAATAATAATAATCGAACATCAACACCGTAAAGACGAAAAATACTAATGATGTTTTTTTCCAATTTTTTTCTTTTTTTCTCTTTTTTATGGTTTTCTTGGTTTTTTGGCGGGATTTCAAGAATCAAAGATGCAGGTGCATATTAAATTGTTGGGTTTTGGGTCCAGACTGTGCAGTGCTCCCTCTCAAGTGGCACAAATCGGGTCGAGTCGGGTCGTTTAGAGTCAGAGTAGCAAACGCAGGCTTTGGGACGTTTAAAGGGTGGTCTTGGTTGTAACGATTTCCTTCAGGGCAAAAATCAACAAGAAAGAGAAAGATATTTTTTTCTTCGCCTCAATCCAAAAATTCAGAACCAAAAAATAAAATCGAACACCAGTGCCACGAAGACAAAGTATACTATTGACATTTTTTTTCCTTTTTTTCCTTTTATTTTCTTTTTTTCACTTTTTTCATTTTCTTAGTTTTTTTGAGGGATTTCAAGAATAAAAGACAGGGATGCATATTAAATTGTAGGGTTTTGGGTCCAGACTGTACAGTGCTCCCTCTCAGGTGGCGAAAATCGGGTCAGGTTGGGTCGTTTAGAGTCGGGGTAATAAACACGGGCTTTGGGGCGTTTAAAGGGTGGGCTTGGATGTAACGGTTTCCTTCAGGGCAAAATCAACAAGAAAGAGAAAAGACATTCTTTTGGGAATGTGTGCTCATATCTCCGCCTCAATCCAAACATTCAAGAACCAAAATAATAATAATCGAACATCAGTGCCGTGAAGACAAAGAATACTAATGACGCTTTTTTCTTTTTTTCTTTTTTCTCTTTTTCTTGTTTTCTTGGCTTTTTGAAGGGATTTCAAGAATCAAAGACGGAGGTGCATCTTAAATTATAGGGTTTTGGGTCCAGATTGTACAGTGCTCCCTCTCATGTGGCAAAAATCAGGTCGGTTCAGGTCGTTTGGAGTCGGAGTAACTAACATGGGCTTTGGGACGTTTAAAGGGTGGGCTTGGTTGTAACGGTTTACTTCAGGTGAAAATCAGCAAAAAAGAGAAAATACATTACTTTTGGAATGTCTCATCATCTCTTCGCCTCAATACAAAAATTAAAGAACCAAAATAATGATAATCTAACAACAATGACGTGAAGACGAAGAATACTAATGACGTTTTCTTCTTTTTTTTTCTCTTTTTCGGTTTTCTTGGTTTTTTGAAGGGATTTCAAGAATCAGAGACGGGGATGCATATTAAATAGTTGGGGTTTGGGTCCAGACTGTGCAATGCTCCCTCTCAGGTGGCAAAAACTGGGTTGGGTCTGGTGGTTTAGAGTTGGAGTAACAAACGCGGGCTTCGGGACGCTTAAAGGGTGGGCTTGGTTGTAACGGTTTCCTTCAGGACAAAATCAACAAGAAAGAGAAAAGACATTACTTTGGGAATGTCTGCTCATCTCTCCGCCTCAATCCGGAAGTTTAGAACCAAAAAAATAATTATCGAACACCAGTACCGTGAAGATGAAGAATACTAGTGATATTTTTTTTCTTTTATTCCCCTTTTTTTCATTTTTCCCCTTTTTTCTATTTCATGGTTTTTCGGAGGGATTTCAAGAATCAAAGACGGGGATGCTTATTAAATAGAAGGGTTTTGGGTCCAGACTGTGTAGTGCTCCCTCTCAGGTGGCAAAAATCGGGTCGGGTTGGGTCGTTTAGTGTCGGAGTAACAAATGCGGGCTTCGGTACGTTTAAAAGGTGGGCTTCGTTGTAACGTATCCTTCAGGGCAAAATCAACAAGATAGAGTAAAGACATTACTTTGGGAATGTCTGCTAATCACTCCGCCTCAGTCTGAAAAACCAAGAACCAAAAAAATAAATCGAAGTCAGTACCATGAAGACGTAGAATACAAAGTACATTTTTTTCTCTTTTTTCCTGTTTTCCTTGTCTTTTTGAAGGGATTGCAAGAATCAAAGACAATGGTGCATATTAAATTGTCGGGTATTGGGTCCACACTGTGTAGTGCTCCTTCTTAGGTGGCAAAAATCGGGTCGGGTCGGGTCGTTTAGAGTCGGAGTAACAAACTCGGGCTTTGGGATGTTTAAAGGGTGGGCTTGGTTGTAATGGTTTCCGTCAGGGAAAAATCAACAAAAAAGAGAAAATACATTACTTTGGGAATGTCTGCTCATCTCTCGCCCTCAATCCAATCAAGAGAAAAAATAAAAATAAAAATTGAACATCAGCGATGTGAAGACGAAGAATACTAAATGATGTTTTTTCTTTTTTTTTTCCTTTTTATTCTTTTTTGCTTTTTTCGATTTTCTTGGATTTTTGAAGGGATTTCAGAATCAAAGACAGGGGCACATAATAAATTGTAGGGATTGGGTCCAGACTGTGCAGTGCTCCCTCTCAGGTGGCAAAAATCGGGTTAGGTCGGGTCATTTAGAGTCGGAGTAACAAACACGGGCTTTGGGACGTTTAAAGTGTGGGCTTGGTTGTAACGGTTTCCTTCTGGACAAAATTAACAAGAAAGAGAAAAGTCATTACTTTGGGAATGTATGCTCATCTCTCAGCCCCAATCCAAAAATTCATGAACCAAAAAAATAATAATCGAACATCAGCATTGTGAAGACGAAGAATACTAACGACATTTTCTTCTTCTTTTTTTTTATCTTTTTTCAGTGTTTCTTGGTGTTTTGAAGGGATTTCCTCTTAACCATAGGATTTGGTTTATGTCCTAAGTAACCCTCACAACTATAGAATCTCTCAAAATATTAATAGTTGAGAAATGAGTTTCGTGGAGCTTCATTTCTCTTGCATTTAATTCATTTTAGACTCTTGGGCTTCTTTTGAATGCTCTCGGGCTTCTTAGGATTTAGCTCATCGTTCAAATTATTGAAGATATATATTAATTAAATTAAAATTTCTATTACAACTTGCTACTACTGATAAAATTTCTAAAATCTAATCTAGATGGCCCCGTCTCATCGAGATAGATGATTTTCATATATAATATTTTTAATTCTGCCTTTTCAAATTGGGAGATATCGCCTTTTTTGCGGTTGACCATCCTGAGCATGAATTTGACTTTGTTTCTTTCTAGATTTGATTTGATTTCAGGTCAAATTCTTAATAATTATTGATAAAAAAAAGTGATGAATGCTGAGATTTTGCTTCTAAACTTAGTCGTGGACTTTGGATTTAGGCAATCTAGGCTTCATTAGAGATCTTTTGGGCTCGAAATGATTTTTATTTGAGCTCTTATTCAATAATTTTTTATCACTTGCAATTTAAGATAAAAAAAATTATTAGCAGATATATTTATTCAAATAAAGTGGATAATGAGTGTATAAAAATGTAATAAAATGTAACGACCAGAGATACTCTATACGGGTATAACCATTAAAATTGATCCCAAATCATGGAAAATTTTAGTCAAAGCCCACCTGCATTTAGTGGAAGGCGCGATTGCACCTTAGCTCACACAGACCCCTATCTTTCTGCCAGCATCGAGCAAAAACCCTAAAGAATACCTTGATGGAATCCCTCGAGAAAGAGAAGGTCAACTGCTAGGTATCTCTCTCATATTCCTCACCACAGGCTTCTAGGATTGGCGAAGAAATCCTTTCCGCCTAGAGGAAAAAGGGTCAGACTTCCCGACCTTCTCTTTCTTTACAAATCTAAGATGGTTAAAATTGCGGCAAATTATGGACTGAAAGATGTTGGAGTTATAACTTAAAAACTTGGGTTTGTAGAGGAAAAGAGGAAAAGTTTAGTCCCACATAGGAAATGGAATAGGAATGAAGAGTCTTTATAAGCCTTCCCTTTCTCTCCTATGCCTAGAAGAAAACAAAAGGTTATGCTCCACACCACACACGCGCGCGCCGGCCGGGCCGGGCTCGGGCTCGGGATCGGGTCGGGTCGGGTGGCGCGCGCACACGACCTGCGGTTCCCTGAAAGGTTCGGCTCTGTTCTTCTTCTTACACTTGCTTACTATTACAACTTGCTGGTTCCCTGAAAGTCGAGAAGTATTCGCAAAGCCTTCTTCAAGCTCGTGCCGACGAGAAGGAGGTCGCCTGACCGAGGGTCGTTGTATCTCCGGGAACTTTTGCCGCGTAGCCCTGTACGAGAGGGGGCAATTAGTTTCTTGGGACAGTGCTTGCACGCCTCGACCATCAGGCCGTATTTCTAACCCTCATTTCTAAACTCAGTTTAATTTTATATCTATTTTGAATCATTATCTAATTCTGTTAAAACTGTATTTTGTGCTAATTACATTCTAAACAGCTTATATTCCCAACAAAAGAACCTATTCCTAATGAGGGAATTGCTAAAATTAGATCTCTTGAGGTTCAATGGGCAGATTCATCTTAAGCCTAGCTCCCTTGTTAGGCTTGTGTTTGCTACTTATTCTTGTTTGATACTGAAGATCGGGTCATGAAATGTTGAAGGGCACAAACAATCCTGTTAAGAGACGGCTAGTTAGAGATTGTATTCTCTACTTGGGTATTGACATTGTTTGTCTACAAGAGTCTAAACTTAGTTCTATTAGGCATAGTCATTCTTTAGATGCTTTAGACGCTAAGGTGGGTGTGCTTCTAGGAGGGAACAAATCCATGTTCTCCTGTTCTGATCTCTACATTGATACTATTTCAGTGTCTATTGTTCTTGTCCACAACATTTCTAATCAGAAATTTGTGGCTACTTCAGTGGATGCTCTAATAGATAGATAGGGATGACAAAGATGATAGTTGGTGGGAGATTAAAAGAATTAGTCAATTGTTTCCATTGTGTTGGCTCTTATTTGGGGATTTTAGTGTAACCATGAATCTTAGTGAGAGGAGTGGTAGATCAGGATCAATTAGAGACATCAATTCTTTTAAATCTCTAATTGATTCGTTCTTCCTTGTGGATTTGCCTCTATTTGGTAGAAAATGCACTTTGTCCAATCTAAAGAGCTAACCCTTCTTTAGCCCGTTCTTTTGAAGCCCACGTCCCATCTCTCATTCAATATCCTTACCCAAGATCATGCTTTGATCATAACCCAGTTATATTGGACTTTGAAAATATTCTACCAGCTAACATTTTTAAATTTGAGAATTTTCGGCTCTCACTCTTTCTTCAAGGACTATATAGCTTAGTGATGGTTAGCCTTTTCTTGCAATAGTAACCCTGTTATGTCTCTATTCTCTATGCTTAAGCTCCTTAAACGGTGCATTAAATGATGCGGGGAAAATGTTTTTGTGTCTCTTGCTGACTTTAAGAGAAAATCTCCTAGAAGCTCTCAATTCAACCGTAGATGTATTTGGGTCTTTTGCTGACTCTAAGTGGAAACCTCTTCATCTCTTAGAAGCTCTCAATTCAACTAAAGAGGCCTAGCCTCCTTTAGAATCTAAACTAGTCTCAAGTCCTTAGCTAAGAAAAAAAATCTTTTATCTATAGCTAAGGATGAAGAGATTTATTGGAGACGAACACCTACGATCTACTGGCTAAAAGAGGGTGACTAAATAGCTCTTTCCTTCGCAAAATTGCTTCTAATCTTAGGAGAAAGAATTTTATTCCCAATCTACTCATTAATGATCAGTTGATCATATTTGAGCAGGACAAGCAAAATGCTTTCTTTGACTACTATGCCAATTTTTTCTCTACTAGCAAACAATCTTCTTTCAATATAGGCTGGGAGTTTTTGTACCTAAACCCTACTTTCGCTAATCTTATCTCTTGATCAACCTTTCACCTCAATAGAAATTAAGTTTGTTATCTTAGCTCTGAACCCAAATAAGTCTCCTGGGCCTGATGATTTTCTAATTCTGTTCTACCAGTAGTTTTGGGACATTCTTAAAGATTGACATTCATCTTTTCTTTGACTTCCTACACAAGGATGCCTCATCTTTACATAGCATCAACTTCTCCTTTAGTGCTCTAATTCCAATATTGATTGTGCATGTAATCTTAAAGATTTTAAACCCATAAGTCTCCTCAATGGGTTATTTAAAATCTTTACTAAAGCTCTAACTACTAGACTCAGTTCATTTCTCCATTCTCTAATAGATGAAACGCAATTAGCTTGTTAAGGTGGGAAATCTACCATTGACTCTATTCTTCTAGCTCCTGGAATACTACATCACTCTAGGAAGAAAGACATCTGCATAATCAAGGTAGACTTCATGAAAGCCTTTGATTGTGTAAGTTGGAATTTCGTTCTTTCATTATCGAAAGCCAGGGGTTTTAGTAATAGATGATGACATTGGATTGAACACACTCTCATCCTCTAAGTCATTAGTTGTGAATGGTGTCCCTCCTAAAACTTTTTCTTCTAAACGTGGTCTTAAACAGGATGACCCTCTCGCACCAATACTTTTTATTGTAGTGGAAAACATTCTCAATAAGACGATAATCAATAGTGTGGTTTCAGGGGATCTCTCTGAACTTCATCTCAAAGGAGACCTTAACAAAATAAGATCTCTTCAATTTACAGATGACACATTAGCCTTCTATAGAGCTCAATCTCATCATCTCTCTATCCTCAAGTCTATTTTGTATATCTTTGAGGTCATATCTGGTCTGGGTATAAATTATGCTAAAATAGATTTATTTGATTTAGGTAAGTCTAATACCAAAGGCCCACATCTTGCTAAACTCCTAATTGTTCTTTAAGCTATATACACCCTTAAAATGCCTTCATCTTCCCCTCAAACAAGGATCCTTATCCAAAGAACATTGACCATGCTTGTAGACTCTTCCAATAAGAACCTATCTAGGGGGAAAGTAAGAATCTTTCTATTGAAGGACGTTTAACTCTGGATAATTCCGTTCTATTCTCCCTTTGATTTTCATGTCCTCCTTTAAAATATCTAAATGCCTTATGGAAGTCTCTAACTCGTGACTCTCTAGTTGGAAAAGTTCTCCCATTTCTTCATCTAAAAAATAAACCCCTCCTTGTATGTACAACTTCTTCAGTCTCTGACTCTAGTTTTTAGCTAGGGAGTCTTTTCCATCAGTCTACTAATTAGCATTTTTAAAACATGTTATTGTTAAGTCCCAAGGATTTATGCATGAGGGTGTTTGGAAATGGTACCCAATCATTTGAAGATGTTGCACTAAGCATGAAAAGAAAAGAGTTGAAAGATTTGAATACTATTTTGTCAAATTATTCTATCCGCAATCTTCAGCTAAATGATGAGATTATATGGCCTCTGCACCCCAGAGGAGCTTTCACAATGAAATCCACATATGAGCATGTCAATAGGGGTGACATCACCTCAAATAATTTCTCACTGCTATGGAAATCTATTCACCCAAACAAAGTGAAGGTTTTCTTTAGGATTCTTTTATAATAAAAAAAAATTACAAACAAGACCAAATCTTTTACCTAAAGGTTGGTCAAGAGACCCTATCTGCCCTGTTTGTCAAATAATCTGGAAAACATATGACCATCTTTTCTATAATTGCACAGTTCCAAGACATGTCTGGGAAATTTTCATTTCTCATCTTTAGTCTATTCAATGGTGAAACACTTTTGAAGAAATTCTATATGCAAATGGCAACTTTATTGGTGAAATCGAGATTAAGAGTTTTCAGAACATTTTATTTCTAGCTCCTTGTTTGTTTTTGTGGAGAATAAGAAATAACTTGGTTTTTTATGAAGAAGTTTCGGAGCCACAAAGGATTGCTTCTAATGTTTTGCACATTTCATCATGTTTTGGGTGGGGAGTTCAAGCAAGAACAAGTCAGCAGGGATCCAAGAGGTGGCATATGAGAAGAAGACCCAGGAGCTTATTGAAAGCTCAAGCAGCTCTAGTGAAGATGGAGCGGGTGGTAATTTCTGAATCTTAGGGCAACTGATTTGTATATGACTAGACAATCTTGTTCTACATTTTGTCTTTTGATGTTCACTTCTGTTTTTGTTAAAACTCTGCAAGGCGCCAAATGTGTGGGCATGTTTTGTAAGTATGGGTTTCAATAGTTTGGGGCACTAAACAGAGTGCACAACTAAATATATCAAGCATCTATGATTCAGGATTATAGATGACGACAGGGTCCTCTCCCTATTCCAAAATATGAACTGCTTGATACTTTCAGCTTCTTCATTCATTTATTTTCCGAAACTAGGTGTCTTATTAATATATTGAACAGGGTACCTTGCCCTATTTTTAATTTTAAAAAAAAAGTGGGAATGGCCATTATTAAGGAGACTCGGATAGTAGCATTCATATTTAAATGAACAAAAAAGAGCTTAACTTCCAAATATGTTCATTCCTACTTCATTCTTTAAAAATTGTACGCAAACATGAGAATGGAAATGAGTATTCCATTTCCACATTAATTTCATTTTGTTCCTTGCTTCCTTTTATTCTCACTTCACTCGGGTCTCGTCCACCAAACTAGGCATAAGTTTAAAATATGTACTGAAAGATACCATCCGCGGGTGGGACTTCTGGCTAGCGCCACGAAGAGTGGGGGAGGAGATCTCCCTAGGTGGTCAAGGGTTCGATCCCCGTATCCGCATTCACCTGGCCCCTTTGGGAAATAAGGGTGGGGACTGGGGCCCGGGGTTTTCTGTTCAGTAACTCAACCCGGTAGTTAGGGGTCCGGTTTGCGTCCAGCTTGGTCCATACGCTGCTCGCCCAGTCACGTGGGGATGGGCCCCTGGTATTAAGGAGAAGCCCCTTGCAGCTATGGGGGGATCAGGAGGATTCAAACATATGGTCTCTGCCAGACCTCAAGTGAGGGCGTTGAGTTGCTGACCAGGTTTCCCTTGTCAACAAAAAAAAAATATATGGTGTATTCTCCTTCGTTTTTATATGATTTTATACATAGAACCCTCCTAAAGTGATTTTTTTCCCCACAAGGGTAGTAGGAAACTAGAGCCCTATTTTAGATAAATGATGACCTTTCATAGTTTCTCGAGAATTTTAAATAAATGATGACCTCTCATAGTATCAATTATCCATGAAAATCAGAGGTGCCATCAATAAATACCAGACTGATCTAAAGCCCTGTTTCAGAGCCCAAGCTATTCGCCCAAAGGTAGACAAAGTTTGGAAAAATCACAGGAAAAAAGTTTTGAGTGTCGCACCAAGATGTTGCGTCTGGAAGCAACATAAATGTGCACCTAAATCCTGTTGTAGGTAATTCTAGTTTGCAAAATTTGGTCAAGTTCAACATTCAGACAGTACAACACAATTGGAAATGCTTTTCGCTATAATATGCTCAGGAGTTTAAACATCCGATATAAAGTTTATGAAACTATCACGAGCTATTCAGAGTCCTGTAAAAAAAATGGCATCAACCATCAACATATTTTATTAGAGGAAACTACCAGAAACTTCCAAATGAACAGCCAGAAAATACTATATTACTATTAAAAAAAACTACCCAGGAATTTACGCACCATAGGCTTTTATTTATACTTTACAAAACTGCAATGGATTGTCAGAAGAAAACTACCATGGTGTTTCAAGTATTATCATATAACTACTACATAGGTTGCAGTTTATGGCAGTTTTGTGAAATTTACACTCAACAAATAGAGTATTTACACATAATGCTTAAAAAAGAATGTTTCTTCACTAAATTTGATCTCAAGAACACGTATCTCTGTGTGAGCGTGAGTCAAATATATTGTAGCTAAATTAACAGATTGGTATATTTAGTTCATATATATTGTGGCTAGATTACCAAATTGGTATATTTAGTTAGACATTATTACCAGGTTGATACATTTATTTTCTCTCGCAACAACTACGAATTAAAAATGGGTACAATGCATGAAAGTCGACTTAACCATGAAATTTGGGCGCTGATGTGTCACGTACGAAGCTCGTGACAGTGACATTGCATATGTGAAGAGGGTGAACTTCAAATAAATAAATAAAAGCTCTCTCGTCTTTGTTCATGTGAGAGTGAGGACTTCACCCCCAAAATCACAGAGATTCCCCCCGTTAATGGTTGGGGAAACTTTGAGGAGTGATTTTATTAGCATGTCCCAGTGTGAAGCCTCACAATCCTCTAACCACTCGAGCTTCAAGAATCATATTCAATTTCAATGGGAAACTTTGAGGAGTGATTTTATTAGCAGGGTCACCTTCCATGTTCACATACTCCAAAGATAAACTGGATTCATATACTCTATGACGCTCTAATGGGTGTTATCGCTCGGCATATTCCTCTTCTAGCTTCTTGCCATCTTCTTTAAGGAGACAGACAGATAGCACAATGTCACCAGTAAACCAAGACATTGAAAATCTAGTGTGATGTACTACTTCCCTTGGGGGAAAAAATGGAAGTGAGCATATATTCTTTGCCTGTCTGATACTTTTGGTGAGAGGATGAAGCAAAATTTATCCCAATACGACAAATAAAAAATCAGAAAATTCCATGGCGAAGCAACATAAATAATATCATAACCTATTACAGTCGGGAGAAGAGAGGAAAGAGCGAATATGTTGTTTTTTAAGTTCATAGTTTTTTGCCAATATTTGCATGTGCTCAGAATTTTCAGAGTAAGAAAGTGGAATGAGTCAGCTTAGTTCCTCGTAGCTCACAGTGTAACAAGAAACTCTCAGTAGGTTGTTGAAAATTATAACACAGTACCATATGAGGAGTCTAATCTTCTTTCCACGCAATATACACCGAAAGAGGAAATATATGCAAGTACTATATAATGCTATGTATAGAACTTATGTTTATTTCCCACAGCTCTCAATTTTCTTTAGTGAACAAAGAAAGGCTGTTACCGATGACCGAGGCAGATTATTCTACTGAAGAAAGAAAGAACTGTCTTCAAGAACCTCCATGTCGAACTCAAATCTGAAGTATCAAACAGTGTTCAAATAAGTAGCGTGAGGATCTGTGAAATTTAAACATTTAAAGTGAAATCCAACTGATAGATCATCCATTACAAACATAAAAAAAAAAGCTATGAAGTAAAGCGAGCCTGACAGAGGTCTCAATAAAAAGAAAGACAACAAAGTAACTGAAACAAAAAGTGCTACCAGCTTAGATCTAACAAAGCTTAAAAGGCATATTAAAAGCATGTTCTTGAAGAACATGAGAATAAGACGGGTTAAACTTTGTCGTACCACAGTGTCGTTTATCTGCAACCAGAAACTTTAGAATGAAATTTGTGAGCCAAAGATATCTGTGAAGCCACTGCAGCGGAATGAAAAAGCAATCTTCTAGTCGATCTTGACGGACGAGAAGAGGTAGTGAACGAAGTAGAACGAAATCAAGAACCCGATGGTGCCAGTGGATAACATGATAGCGAACGCCATGATGAGGGAATACCCTAGGTAGAGAGCAGCCGATACAGGCCCACTCAAGCTCCTGAGATCAAATACCAAGTAATTGATGGAGTAAAGGAACACGTACAGAGCTACTGAGCCTGAAGCAAAGAAAGCCTTCCACCACCACCTCCAGTCCTCCACACACAGATGCATGTAAGTCAGTACCACAGACACTTCAGCACAAACAATGATGAGCAACATAAGGACCACAAAGAGGAAGCCGAACACGTAGTAGAACCTCCCCAGCCAAATACTCGACAGAATGAAGAAGAGTTCGATGAAGAGAGTTCCGAAGGGGAGAGTTCCAGCTCCAAGAACGAGAAGCCAAGAAGGATATTTCCGAGCTGGAATTTCTCTCGGGATCTGATTGGTCCGGACTGGGAGTTGGATGGGCTCAGACCGAGTGCCGATGAATCCTCCCAAAAGGGTGAGGGGCACTGAAATGCAGAACCAAAGGGCTAGAAGAATGAAGTACAGTGAGATGGGAATGGCCCCCGTGCTCTTGCTCCCCCAAAGTAAGAAATTTAACACGGTTAGGATGACAAATACAATCCCCGGGAAGAAGCAAGCAATGGACCAAGCAACTCCTCTCCAACCGTCTGAACTTTGTTTGATTGTCCTCCACAAGCGAACGCCAGCATAGCCAGCGATGATCCCAAGGAAGAGATAGAGGATGATCATCCCAGTCAAAAGCATGCCTCGGGACGCTGGCGACATGAACCCAAGAGCCGCAAAGACAATAGTGACCCCGGCCATCCCTAAAATCTGAACCCCATCGCCGATCATAACACAGAGGAGTTTTGAGTTGGTGGGCTCCCTGAAAACGTCACCCACAACAAGCTTCCACCCTGACAGCTCCTCGTTCATCTGTGCCTGTGCTTCTTTATCCAGCTCCTCGTACCTTGTCAGGTCCCTGCGGACGGTCCTCAAGAATATGACGAAGACGATCCCGGCCAGGAAGAAGATAACCATCAGAGAGTTGAGTATCGAGAACCAGTGTACCCTCGAACCCTCCATCTTCAAGTAAGCATCCCATCGAGAAGGCCACCTAATGTCACTCTTCACAAACTCCACCTCGTAGGTGAATGTGATTCTTTCTTGCTCCCGAATCAACTGGCACCTGTCGAGCTGCAAGGGGCAGCTCACAGGATCGATCTTGTCATACATATTGAGTTTCGACATGGCCTCAGAATCTCTCTTCACACTGCAGGGAACAACCTCGAATCCAACTATCTCGTAACCAGACATCTTCTTCTTGTCAGTCTCTGAGATCACAGCCAATCCTTCTTCGCCGGTACCAAGAATCTCCACGCCGCTTCCCTCGTACTCATGAACCAAGACCTTGAACTTCAAATGGTTGATGACGTAATCCTCAGAGCTGCCGGTAGCTGGAGTATACCCAACGGGGAATCCGGTCCACTGGATAGTGACACCATTTTGCTGGGTAAACCTCATCGCGGGCAGGTTGTCGAGAATCATGTTAACCTGGTAGAGATCGCGGGTTCTCTGTTTCAAGAGCTTGGCATCGAGCTCGGTCAAAGGGTTGGTAGTGCATAGGTAGAGTGATTCGTTGACGTTCACACGGAATCTGTAGGGGGAGTTATCTATCTGGTCCCCCATCAAAAGCTCCCCAAGGTTCTCAGCGCTCTTCTTGATCCCACCTTTGGGTTGGCAGTAGGGGAGACTGTAGTAACTGAATGGGAGCTCCGTCTCAATCGAGGTGAGGGAATTCACCTTAACCGATATGGCCTCGCCTTGAGAGTACGTATGCATGTAACTCCCGGGAAGATAAAATGCGTCGCAAGGGATTGCGGTTGCAATCAGGAGGAGGAGAAGGGAAAATAAAGCTGATGACATCGGAGGAAGAGATCTCCCCATAGCGCAAGGTTGTTCCTTCTAGGGGTGGAAACGAGTCCAATCTGAACGAATAGTGCGTGCCTTATTCGAACCTGAATTCGGCTCAAATAGCACTACTGGTATTCGTGTTCGGATTCGACTCGAATAATATTCAGAATTCGAATACGCTTCGGTTAGTTGTGTGCATGTTCGGTACCTATTCGCGAACATTCAATTAACAATATTTCGCTTGCCACAGAGAAAAACATTGAGCCGGATTAGGTAGTATAGATGAGAGAGTTCACCTCTGACAATTAAATGAAGCTGGTTGAAATCACAGATCCGCAAGGGATGAGATCAGATTTTGTGCAAATTTATCCGTAAGAGACATAAAGATGTAATCTTTAGCAATGAGTATAAATTAAAAATCAAGAACAATGGCAACTTTTAAGCTTCAACTTACATTTTTGATGACTCGAGATGGAATACAGTCGGGGAAGGAGGGTCGACGAGCTTCGAGGGCGGACTCGACGACGAGATTCGAGGGAGAACGGTGAAAACCCTAGCCCTAGAATCCGTTTGGAGTCGGATCTGAAGGAGGAGAGAGGAGCCGATCTACCTGGGAGTCAGATCTGAAGGAGTTTTAGAGGAGATTTCCTAATACGTAGATGAATCCAATTATTGATTGCTGATATTTTATATTGAGATTGAGAGAGAGAGAAAATAAGAGAGCTTTAAAGAGAGAAGTTACGGTTTGTCATTAGGGGGCTTAGTCCTCAGGAACTTTTTAAAGTTGAACTAAGATAATCTGTAAAGTGGGGTAATTTTTTCACACTAGGATAATTTAGTGGAACAATGATGGATAATTTTTGAAGTGAAATAATTTGGTAGGATAATTTGGTGGGATAATAGTAGATAATATTATGAAGTTGTATAATTTGGTACTATAATTTGGTGGGGGTAATGGTGGATATATATTACTATTGTTAATAATTGTATATTAAACATAATATAAGATTGATTAGTAATTGATTAGTCTAGTAATAACTATAAATATAAAGTAATAAAGCATCACTATTCATCTCAAAATAATAAAATATTTTACAACTAAATAAAACCTAAATCCCTAGTGTGACACGACTTCCATCATCCCACATGGCATCTGCCATAGAATTTCTCCAAGCTCCTGTTGCTACTCGTTGAGTCTGTAACTCGTCTTTGCTATGAACTTTTGTGATAGAAGTTCTGATATCTTTGTGATCAGATATGCAGCTTCAGCAGCTAATTCGATTATGCGAATCAAAAGATTATCATCGAACTCTTCATGATGAAAATATAAAATGGGCAAATTTTGATCTTCCTCCATCCTATTAATTAATATAACCAATGAGTTGGAATCAATTTACATGAAACTTATGTGCATAGGAAATAAATAAAGCACTCTATTATTTGCACACAAGGGGACTGATAATATTTTAAATGTGTATAGTTCATTTTATCAAAAAAGATGATTGTAAATGAACATGTATTAGTGAAAAATTAGTGAAAAATTGGCAGTTGTTAATTCTCTCTACATAAAGTAGTAATCAATAAAAAAATATGGTGTTGTGTGCTAATCATTAATTACCAAACTATTGAAAATAGAAGAAAAACATAATATTGCACTACTCTGATCTACACAACATACAAGAATCATTTGTTGGGATGATACATAAGAAACTTCATCTAAATGCACCAAACTAAGACAACTGACAAGTCAAATAACATGATAACAAAACATAAGAAAATAAATAAAAGCATAGCAATAACCTAAAAATAAATAGTTTTCAAATACTTTAATAAAGGAGCTTTGAAAAACTGAAATGACACAGATCCTAAAAATACTTTCCAAATCTCAGAAAAAAAACATGACATTATCCCAACTTTCACCTACTCAATGAAAAATAGTTTGACAATATAAAATTCTACATAATCCTAACACCATAACACATCTCAAAAAACATAGCAATATCTTAAACTCCTAACTACCATCTCAAAACATCTTCAAAGAAATCAGAATCACAATATGCACCATTTAGATTAGAATTGGCTTGAGTCATATCATTATCATCATTCCTTATCTCACCAGTCAACCTAAAATGTAGAAACTCATAGCGGTCTTTTGCATCCATGTCAATAAAGGCATTCTTCATGTCCTGTGGTACATTCCATTTTTGTGGCTTAGACAATTTAGAAGTAGACATAATAGTATCAACCCATTCTTTTTTCTCAATTGATTCTTTATCAATCTGTAGGATAATTTGAGAGAGGTGAACTGATGGCTACATATATAGTTGCATAATTAGTGGGATAATTATGACAAATTATCTCAATTCTAGTTCTAGTAGAATTCTATTGGACTAACACACCAAAAAATATCACAGTTCTAGTTCTAGAAAAGTTCTACCTGACTAACACTACAAAAAAATATCTCACTTCCTAATTCTATCTGACTAACACCTTAAAAATTAAAGGGTGTTTCTTCATCTGGAATAACAAACAAGAGGCAGATGCAAGGATATGGTGCAGGCTTGACAGGGTACTAGTAAATGAAGATTGGATCCAGCTTTATAATTCCAGCCAAATGGAATTTCTTATGCCTTCATGTTCTGATCACTCTCCTGCCTTGTTAACTGTGGGAAATGAAAATTTTGAGGGCAAGAAACCCTTTAAATTTTTTAATATGTGGACAAAGCATCCAGATTTCATTTCAGTAGTAAAATCAGTATGGCTTCAGAGTATATATGGATATAGCATGTACAGGTTGCACTCAAAACTTAAAAAACTAAAACCTGTTCTGAAGGATCTAAACAAAAAACATTTTATGAACATAAGTGAGCAAGTCTCAAGAGCCAAAGCAGAGTTAGATAATATCCAATGTCAGCTGAGCAAAAATCTTTTAGATCCTATGCTGATCTCAAAGGAGAAAGAATGTGTAAAAATACACAAATCTGGTGGAATGTGAAAACTCCTTTTATAGACAAAAAGCAAATATAAATTAGGGATTGCATGGAGACAAAGGTTCTCATTTATTCCACTCTATCATGAAGGCTAAGAGACATAAAAATAGAATTCTATCAATACAATCTGAGGCTGGGATCATAATTACAGATGAGATCATAAGAGAATTTACTGATTATTACAAAAATCTCCTTGGTACAAAAACATCTACTGCACATCCTGACCCAGCTGTGATTTCAAGTGGACCAGTTCTCTCCCAAAGCCAATGTAATGAGTTGAGCAGACCTGTCTCTAGAGATGAGATCAAAAAAGCCCGTTTTCTCCATGGCAGATGGCAAAGCTCTAGGGCCTGATGGTTTCAGTGTTTCTTTCTTCAAGAAATCTTGGAATATCATCAGTGAGGACCTTTTCTTAGCAATTGAAGAGTTTTTCTACTCAGATAAGCTTCTTGGCACCTACAATACCACTTCAATCACTCTAGTGCCAGAGATTCTTAATCCAAGCTCACCATCAGACTTTAGACCCATTTCATGTTGCAATGTTGTCTATAAAATTATTACAAAAATTATAGCATGTAGAATTCAGAAGATCATGGGGTATTTGATCAATGATGCACAAAGTGCATTTGTTAAAGGGAGACTCATCTCAAGCAACATCTTGATGGCTCATGAGCTCATTAAACACTATGGGAGGAAAAATAATTCTCGTAGGGCCATTTTAAATATTAATTTGAGGAAGGCTTTTGATACTATAAGTTGTGATTTTATCAGAGGCATGTTAGTAGGTTTGGGTTTTCCAAATGCCATAATAAACTGGATCATGGAGTGCATTACTACTCCTAAGTTCTCTCTGTCTCTTAATGGTGCTTTACATGGCTATTTCCATGGAGCTAGAGGTTTGAGGCAAGGTGACCCCTTATCCCCATACCTGTTTGTGATTGGCATGGAGTACCTATCGAGGAGGCTGAGCTTATTAAAAAGTGACAGATTGTATAAGTTCCATCCTAAATGTTCTAGGATGAATATAACCCACCTGGTTTTTGCCGATGACCTCTTGCTGTTTAGCAAAGATGACATAGTCTCAATTTCAAGGTTGATTTCATGCCTTCATGAATTTAACCAAGTTTCAGGTTTAGAAGCCAGTCCAAACAAATGTTCAGTTTTCTTAAGTGGGATTGATGACAGCTTAAAAAATCAGATTTGTACCTATCTAAACTTCTCTGAAGGGGAGCTACCTATGCGTTATTTGGGAATGCCATTGATTGCAAAGAGACTTTCCTACCTGGATTGCTCTTCAGTAATCAGGAAAATTTCTGATCAATTCATTTCCTGGCAGCAAAGAAGATGTTTATCATATGCAGGGAGACTTGAATTAATAAAATATGTCATTATGGGTACTCAAAACTTTTGGACTAGCAACTATATCATTCCTATCAAAGTCCTAGTGAAAATTGACAGATTATGTAGGATAATTTGAGAGAGGTGAACTGATGGCTACATATATAGGTAGCATAATTAGTGGGATAATTATGACAAATTATCTCAATTCTAGTTCTAATAGAATTCTATTTGACTAACACACCAAAAAATATCACAGTTCTAGTTCTAGAAAAGTTCTACCTGACTAACACTACAAAAAAATATCTCACTTCCTAATTCTATCTGACTAACACCTTAAAAATTAAAGGGTGTTTCTTCATCTGGAATAACAAACAAGAGGCAGATGCAAGGATATGGTGCAGGCTTGACAGGGGACTAGTAAATGAAGATTGGATCCAGCTTTATAATTCCAGCCAAATGGAATTTCTTATGCCTTCATGTTCTGATCACTCTCCTGCCTTGTTAACTATGGGAAATGAAAATTTTGAGGGCAAGAAACCCTTTAAATTTTTTAATATGTGGACAAAGCATCCAGATTTCATTTTAGTAGTAAAATCAGTATGGCTTCAGAGTATATATGGATATAGCATGTACAGGTTGCACTCAAAACTTAAAAAACTAAAACCTGTTCTGAAGGATCTAAACAAAAAACATTTTATGAACATAAGTGAGCAAGTCTCAAGATCCAAAGCAGAGTTAGATAATATCCAATGTCAGCTGAGCAACAATCTTTTAGATCCTATGTTGATCTCAAAGGAGAAAGAATGTGTTAAAAATACACAAATCTGGTGGAATGTGAAAACTCCTTTTATAGACAAAAAGCAAATATAAATTGGGGATTGCATGGAGACAAAGGTTCTCATTTATTCCACTCTATCATGAAGGCTAAGAGACATAAAAATAGAATTCTATCAATACAATCTGAGGTTGGGATCATAATTACAGATGATGATCATAAGAGAATTTACTGATTATTACAAAAATCTCCTTGGTACAAAAACATCTACTGCACATCCTGACCCAGCTGTGATTTCAAGTGGACCAGTTCTCTCCCAAAGCCAATGTAATGAGTTGAGCAGACCTGTCTCTAGAGATGAGATCAAAAAAGCCCGTTTTCTCCATGGCAGATGGCAAAGCTCCAGGGCCTTATGGTTTCAGTGTTTCTTTCTTCAAGAAAGCTTGGAATATCATCAGTGAGGACCTTTTCTTAGCAATTGAAGAGTTTTTCTACTCGGATAAGCTTCTTGGCACCTACAATACCACTTCAATCACTCTAGTGCCAAAGATTCTTAATCCAAGCTCACCATCAGACTTTAGACCCATTTCATGTTGCAATGTTGTCTATAAAATTATTACAAAATTATAGCATGTAGAATTCAGAAGGTCATGGGGTATTTGATCAATGATGCACAAAGTGCATTTGTTAAAGGGAGACTCATCTCAAGCAACATCTTGATGGCTCATGAGCTCATTAAACACTATGGGAGGAAAAATAATTCTCCTAGGGCCATTTTAAATATTGATTTGAGGAAGGCTTTTGATACTATAAGTTGTGATTTTATTAGAGGCATGTTAGTAGGTTTGGGTTTTCCAAATGCCATAATAAACTGGATCATGGAGTGCATTACTACTCCTAAGTTCTCTCTGTCTCTCAATGGTGCTTTACATGGCTACTTCCATGGAGCTAAAGGTTTGAGGCAAGGTGGCCCCTTATCCCCATACCTGTTTATGATTGGCATGGAGTACCTATCGAGGAGGCTGAGCTTATTAAAAAGTGACAGATTGTATAAGTTCCATCTGATTGGCATGGAGTACCTATCGAGGAGGCTGAGCTTATTAAAAAGTGACAGATTGTATAAGTTCCATCCTAAATGTTCTAGGATGAATATAACCCACCTGGTTTTTGCCGATGACCTCTTGCTGTTTAGCAAAGATGACATAGTCTCAATTTCAAGGTTGATTTCATGCCTTCATGAATTTAACCAAGTTTCAGGTTTAGAAGCCAATCCAAACAAATGTTCAGTTTTCTTAAGTGGGATTGATGACAGCTTAAAAAAATCAGATTTGTACCTATCTAAACTTCTCTGAAGGGGAGCTACCTATGCGTTATTTGGGAATGCCATTGATTGCAAAGAGACTTTCCTACCTGGATTGCTCTTCACTAATCAGGAAAATTTCTGATCAATTCATTTCCTGGCAGCAAAGAAGATGTTTATCATATGCAGGGAGACTTGAATTAATAAAATCTGTCATTATGGGTACTCAAAACTTTTGGACTAGCAACTATATCATTCCTATCAAAGTCCTAGAGAAAATTGACAGATTATGCTCAGACTTCTTATGGGGTACTAAAATTCATCTTGTCTCATGGAGCACTGTATGCCTGAGTAAAAAGAAGGGAGGGCTGGGAAATTTTTCAGCTAGGGAATGGAATTATGCAGCGGCAGTAAAATTCTTATGGATGATTCATCATAAAAAAGACCTCCTTTGGATTAAATGGATACATGAGAACTACTTACAAGCTTCAGATATTTGGCAAGTTAAATCAAAGATGAGTGATTCATGGATGTGGAAACAAATACTCAAAGTGAGGGATTTGATGATAGTCAAGTTTGGAAATATTGTAAATATTTAGAGCACTGTTGGTGCATGCTGCATGGATGGAAAAATTCAAATCTCAGCAGTTTATAATGCTATTACTCTGCAAATGCCTTTGGTTTCCTGGTCTGAAATAGTTTGGAGAGGGCTTCACTATCCAAAACATTCGGTTGTTCTTTGGCTAGTTTGTCTTTCCAGGCTGTTAACACAGGACAGACTCTACCGCATGGGGATATTGAATCAAAACAAATGTGTTTTGTGTCCAAATCTGCAACTGGAAACTTGTAATCATTTATTCTTCGAATGTCAGTTTTCAGCTGATATTTGGAACAGAGTGATGAATTGGATGGGGTTTTCTTGGAGATATTGCTGTTGGATTTAATCTAATAAATCTATTTGTGGGTACATATGATTAATCAATGTATATTACTATTTTTCAGGATAACCCACTTGTTGGACCCTAGAGGGGGGGTGATTAGGGTCAAGAGGCTCTAATATGCAATATAAATTCAGCACAAGCAAAACACAAAACAAAAATGCGATAAAAGTAAGAGAGATAGGGTTAGGAGTTCGTTATCCTTGACGCACGATGTGTTAACGAGGTTCGGCCCTCTGGCCTCCGTCCCCGCTCCCCACTCTCGAGGAGAAATCCACTACACACCCGGTTTGGAAGCCGGAACTTCGTCTACACAGCGATCTCCACAGATCTCTCTCACTACACAGTTTGATCTCAACAGATCACACTCCCTCACAGTAGATCTTCACAGATCTCACTAATCACAGCAGAAGAAAAGATGCAAGAACCTCTCTTTACACAGCCCCTATAGTAAAGAGAAGGTTTACTGAAGCTGGGAAGTAAAACACACTTAAAAACAGAGAGAAAACAGACTTTGAAAATTTTACTCAGGAAAAAGAAAAGGCTCTCTGGTTTTGCAAACGTTAGGGCTACTGAAGAAGAAGAAGACTGGGGGTTTTATAGAAAAGATAAAATCATTTGAAAACAAAACCCAATCTTCCCATTTAGGAAGATAATCTCCTTTTCAGGTTGTTAGCTCAGACTGTGCCAAACACTATTAAGTGAAAGCACAACAATCGAGGCAAACGACCGTTTTAAAAGTCGCGGTTGACTGAAAGAAAATTTTGGTCGTCCGAAATAAACCTTTGGTCGACCGAAAAATCACGTCGGTCGACCGAAAAATCACGTCGGTCGACCGAAAAATCACGTCGGTCGACCGAACGAAAAATTCGGTCGACCGCGAGCTGCTTTGAAAACTTGGAAAACAAACAGAACCACCGTCGGTCGACCGGCACGGTCGACCGATTAGAAAATTGAGATTTCGGTCGACCGACGACCTCTCTGGAAAATAGTGAGGAAAGGCGATGGGTGCGGTCGACCGGACCGGTCGACCGCTTTCTGACATTTTGTAGAAAACAGTTTTTGACCAACTTTAAATATTTGCAAAATATTTATTTGACCTCTGAAAAATCTGAAACTTTGTAAAATGTTTTTAATACTAAAAACAAACTGTTTGGAAAAAGAATTTTGCAGATAGGTCCTCATACTTATGAAAAATAGTATTTTGTGAAAAACGCTTAAAAACATAAGTATGAAATCGTGTGTGTGATTCCCAATAGCTTCAAGTAAAATCAGTAACTCTTTGCCTACATTCTAGCACTAGAGAGGGAAACAAAAGAAAGCTAATATCCTCATATAGAGAGCAATACTTGAGCTTTGATATAGCTTGAATCGAATGAAGCTTTTAGTCGAATTTGTCGTTCTTGAAATAACGTTGCTTCATCTCTTGGCCTCCTCCTCCTTTGGATATCTTCGTTGTAGCGTATATTCCATCCATCCTCCGTTAATGGCACTAACGAGCTTGACAAATGATTTTACTACATTTACACTCAATAAGCCATTAGTACCGATAATGGTGGTTGTAAGAACATCATCAAAACATAAGGGCTAACAATCTCCCCCTTTTTGATGATGATAACCAACCATTATATAAGAGCAAAAATAAAATAGCTTATAGATAGGTGCTCCCCCTATCTATGAGCTCCCCCTAAATATATGCAACAAATGAGGAGATTTCTCTCCCCCTTTGTCACCATCAAAAATGGGGAAAGAGATGCAAAATACAAGATGCAACTAAACAAGCAAGCAATGTAGAACTTTCACATAGTGCATAAGCCCAAACCATTTCTTATGCGACAAAAATCATCCTCTCCAAGAGGCTTAGTAAATATATCCGCTAGTTGAGATTTTGTGTCAACAAACACTAGGGATACATCTTGTCTCTCTACATGATCGCGTAAGAAATGATGGCGCACGTCAATATGCTTAGTTCTAGAATGCAAAACCGAATTTTTGGAAATATTTATGGCACTTGTGTTATCACAAAAGATTTTAATATTTTGAAAATTCAAATCATAGTCAACTAAACTTTGTTTCATCCATAAAACTTGAGCACAACATAAGCCGGCGGCAATGTATTCCGCTTCCGTAGTGGACAATGCAACACAATTTTGTTTCTTGGAAGCCCAAGAAACAAGGGAATTTCCTAAGAATTGGCATGTTCCACTAGTACTCTTGCGATCTACCTTACATCCGGCAAAGTCGGCATCACAAAAACCATATAAATCAAAAGAAGTGCTTCTTGGATAAAATAAACCAAGGTTAAAAGTTCCATTAACATACTTAATGATCCTTTTAACCGCAATTAAATGAGATGCTTTTGGAGATGCTTGAAAACGTGCACATGCACACACACTAAACATAATATCGGGCCTACTAGCGGTAAGATAAAGAAGACTACCTATCATACCTCGGTATAGTTTTTGGTCCACATCTTCACCACTCTCATCCGCATCAAGCTTAACACTAGTACTCATGGGAGTAGGCGCATGCTTAGAATTCTCCAACTTGAATTTCTTCACCAATTCCTTCGCATACTTGCTTTGTGAAATGAAGATCCCATCCTTAGTTTGCTTGACTTGGAGCCCGAGAAAAAATGTAAGCTCTCCCATCATACTCATCTCAAAGTGATCCTGCATTACTTTAGAAAATTCCTTGCACAAGGATTCATTAGTAGCACCGAAAATAATGTCATCTACATATATTTGAACTAAAATGAAATCATTTTTTCTTTTTCTCACAAAAAGAGTGTTATCAATTGTTCCTTTTGAAAAACCATTTTCAACAAGAAAACTAGAGAGGCGAGCATACCAAGCCTAGGAGCTTGTTTCAACCCATATAAGGCTTTTTGTACCCGGTATACATGATTTGGAAAGGCATGATCTATAAATCCGGGGGGTTGCTCAACATACACTTCCTCTTCTATAAAACCATTTAAGAAGGCACTTTTAACATCCATTTGAAATAGTTTAAAATTTTTAAAACTAGCAAATGCCAAAAACATCCTAATAGATTCCAACCTTGCAACCGGTGCAAAGGTTTCATCATAGTCTATGCCCTCCTCTTGATTGTATCATTGGGCAACCAAACGAGCTTTATTTCTAGTTACAATGCCATGTTCATCAAGTTTGTTTCTAAAAACCCATTTTGTACCAATAACACTAGCATTGTTAGGTCTAGGAACTAACTTCCAAACTTCATTTCTTTGAAAATTTTGTGGATGAACAGTAAAGATTTTTTTCGGGTGAACAGTAACTGAAAAATCACCGGTGGACAGTAGCTTTTTGGAATTTTTTGGGTTTTTCGGCGGTTTTTTTCTTGGATCTGGATCAAGAAAACTCAATTTTCGATTCTAGATCTGCTTTTTTGATTTAATGGCGGCGGTTTCAGTTTGAAACCCTAAGGGTTCGTGTGTGAAAACGTGGCGAACATTATGGAGGTGGTTACCTCAAATTTTGGCGAAGCGGTAAGCTTCAAACGAACCTCGCGTTCGTTCAATTTTAACCGAACTTCGTGTTCAAACGAACTTCGCGTTCGTTCTCAAGTGAGCCTCGTGCTCAACGAACTTCGCGTTCGTTCTAATGTGAGCCTCGCGCTTAGTTCTAAGGTGAACCTCGCGTTCAGTTCTAAGTCGAACCTCGTGTTCGTGCTTTAGTCGAACCTCGCGTTCGTGCTTCAGTCGAACCTCGTGTTCGTGCTTCAGTCGAACCTCACGTTCGTGCTTCAGTCGAACCTCGCGTTCGTTCTTCAGTCGAACCTCACGTTCGTGCTTCAGGCGAACCTCGTGTTCATCTTTTTTAACGAACCTCGCGTTCATTTTTCAAATGAACCTCGCGTTCGTTCTCAAACAAACCTCGCGTTCATGCTTAAGTGAGTCTCGTACTCAATACAGTCGAACCTCGCGTTCGAAGTTAAGCGAACTTCGTGTTCACTATGGTTAAGCCTTAGCTTTTCATGGGTCCACTTTGGTATACTTAATTTATTCAATTAAGTTATGGGCCCTAATTAAGCTGTGAGACCCTAATTAAGTTTTTGGAAATTCAGTTGATTTAAATTAAAACCTTTTAATTTAAATCTAATTTGGTTTTTAATCAATTATTTAATTCAAATATTATGACACTAAGGAATTAAGGTTGTCTCTCACTCCAATTGATTAATTGAAACAAGAAGTTGCCAAAGTAACCTCTCTTGTGTAGATTGTTCATGAGGAATGTGAGATGTTTGTGTGTATGATTTCGTGTAAATATTTAATCGGCCCAAAGGAAGGTTAATATTTATTTAGACTATATACACATCTGCGATGATAAGCGTGTGATAATTATAAGGTTTACATGTGAATAATGAATCGATCTAAAGATAGCTTCATTATTTGACATGAGTTATTATCAATGTTTGATCATTGCAACAAGGTATCACTTACAAGTTAATATTACTGTCCAAAGACTTGATATTAATGTTGTGCCCGATATCTTGGATGGGGATTGTCATTATTTGAATTTTATTGATTATGGTTATTGATGTGAGCATTTTTGTTTTATTTCAGCTAATGCATCTGCTGCAACAATTTCTGCTAACATCAACTCAATTCCCATGCTAAATGGGACAAACTTCAATGTTTGGAAAGAGAACATATTAATTATTCTTGGCTGCATGGATCTTAACTATGCATTAAGAACTGAACAACCCCAACCTCTTAATGCGGAAAGCACTCCTGATGCAAAGAAGGAGCATGAGAAGTGGGAGCGTTCAAATCGCATGAGTCTTATGATCATTAAGCGCGGCGTTCCGGAAGCCTTCAGGGGCATAGAATCCGAAGGGATTACTAAGGCTAAAGATTTCCTTGCCGAAATTGAGAAGCGTTTTGCGAAAAACGATAAGGTAGAAACAAGCACGCTTTTAGCTCGCTTGATTTCAATGAAGTATAAGGGCAAAGGAAATATCAGGGAGTACATTATGGAAATGTCTCATATTGCTTCAAAACTTAAGGCACTTAAACTTGATCTTTGTGATGAGTTATTAGTGCATCTGGTTCTGTTGTCTCTTCCTGCATAGTTTAATCAATTTAAGGTCAGTTATAACTGTCAAAAGGAGAAATGGACTCTAAATGATGTGACAATAAATCTGCAGTAATGTATTCCAATAACAACAGGAGCTCAACTAAGTCAAAACATATTGACATTAAGTTCCTGGTTGTGAAAGAAAGGGTACAGAGTGGACAGATATCCATAGAGCACATTGGGACAAACTCCATGATAGCTGATCCTCTTACTAAGGGATTGCCACCTAAGGTCTTTCATGAGCATACTGCTCATATGGGTGTGGTATTATTTGAGGATATTATGTTTTAGTGGGAGTTTGTATTTGTGGTGCTTTATGTTTGTTTGTATTGTCTGATCAGAATAAAGTTTTCAGTTAAGACACTCTGTTACATTATGTTTGGTTTTGACCTCACTAAGGAGGACCAGTTGAAAATAGACATGTACTGATCACATTGCATGTAATTTTCATGCTGCACATCCATGATTGATCTATGTCGTTTGATTGTATTGGTATATGTGACCATTGATGGGTCGAGTCACGATAAATGTGACGAAGGCCGCTTTGATCCTATATTGATATAGTCAATGGACGAGATTGTTCGGAAATACCTTTTCAGTGATAGCAATTTTTGAGCTCATAAGGTTATACACAATTTAAGGAATCATATGGTGCCCAAGTGGGAGATTGTTGGATTTAATCTAATAAATCTATTTGTGGGCACATATGATTAATCAATGTGTATTGCTATCTTTCAGGATAACCCACTAAAGTGATCAATTAAGTTGGGTTAATTTGGTATTTAAATGATCATGGGGTCATATGTGCAGATACCAGGTTGTAATTGTAATTTATTGAGGGGCTAAATTACAAAAGTACAACATCTATAAATAAGGGGTTATGGTCCCTAACCTAGGGTTACATTCTCTAATTCTCTACACCCCCATCTAGCTAGAGAAATTCGGATTTAGAGAAACCCTAAGGTTAGAAGATCCAAAACCCATCTCAAGGTTCATCCATGGATTCAGGTATAAGCTTCCGCTCTTTTGATTTTGTTAATCTCTTTGAATTAATCATGGCTATATGGTTTTAGATCTCAAGTTTTATGATGTAGATCTAACAAGTGGTATCAGAGCCACCTTGATTAATTCTTAGGGATTTAAGTTTTATTGGGTTTTTGATCTTAAATCTCTGGTTAAAGATTCAATTTTTGGGTTCGGATGAACAGTAATGTTCTCGGATGAACAGTAACGAATTTTTTTTTCGGATGAACAGTAAAGTATTTTTTTCGGGTGAACAGTAACTTTTGGGAATTTTTTGGATTTTTCTTTGATTTTTCCTTCAATTTTTTCCAATTCTGGATCTGTTTTGAAAATAAAAATCAAAGGTTTTTTGGGTTTGTCGGCGGCGGTTTCAATTTGAAACCCTAAGGGTTCATGGCGAAAATTAAGGAGGTGGTTACCTCAAACGAACCTCGCGTTCGTTCAATTTTAACCGAGCTTCGCGCTCAACGAACCTCGCGTTCGTTCTAAGGTGAACCTCGCGTTCAACTCAGGTGAGCGTCAAGCTCAATTTTAACGAACCTCGCGTTCGTTCTAAGGTGAACCTCGCGTTCAACTCAGGTGAGCGTCAAGCTCAATTTTTTTAACGAACCTCGCGTTCGTTCTTCAGACGAACCTCGCGTTCGTACTTCAGACGAACCTCGCGTTCGTACTTCAGACGAACCTCGCGTTCGTACTTCAGACGAACCTCGCGTTCGTACTTCAGACGAACCTCGCGTTCGTACTTCAGACGAACCTCGCGTTCGTACTTCAGACGAACCTCGCGTTCGTACTTCAGACGAACCTCGCGTTCGTGCTTCAGTCGAGCCTCGCGTTCGAACTTCAGACGAACCTCGCGTTCGTACTTCAGACGAACCTCGCGTTCGTACTTCAGTCGAACCTCGCGTTCATTTTTTAAACGAACCTCGCGTTCGTTCCCAAGTTGAACCTCGCGTTCTTTTATCAAACGAACCTCGCGTTCGTTCATTTTCAGACGAACCTCGCGTTCGTGCTTAAGTGAGTCTCGTACTCAATACAGTCGAACCTCGCGTTCGAAGTTAAGGGAACTTCGTGTTCATTATGGTTAAGCCTCGGCTTTTCATGGGTCCACTTTGGTATACTTAATTTATTCAATTAAGTTATGGGCCCTAATTAAGCTGTGAGACCCCAATTAAGTTTTTGGAAATTCAGTTGATTTAAATTAAAACTTTTTAATTTAAATCTAATTTGGTTTTTAATCAATTATTTAATTCAAATATTATGACACTAAGGTATTAAGGTTGTCTCTCACTCCAATTGATTAATTGAAACAAGAAGTTGCCAAAGTAACCTCTCTTGTGTAGATTGTTCATGAGGAATGTGAGATGTTTGTGTGTATGCTTTCGTGTAAATATTTAATCGGCCCAAAGGAAGGTTAATATTTATTTAGACTGTATACACATCTGCGATGATAAGCGTGTGACAATTATAAGGTTTACATGTGAATAATGAATCGATCCAAAGATAGTTTCATTATTTGACATGAGTTATTGTCAATGTTTGATCATTGCAACAAGGTATCACTTACAAGTTAATATTACTGTCCAAAGACTTGATATTAATGTTGTGCCGGTATCTTGGATGGGGATTGTCATTATTTGAATTTTATTGATTATGGTTATTGATGTGAGCATTTTTGTTTTATTTCAGCTAATGCATCTGCTGCAACAATTTCTGCTAACATCAACTCAATTCCCATGCTAAATGGGACAAACTTCAAGGTTTGGAAAGAGAACATATTAATTGTTCTTGGCTGCATGGATCTTGACTATGCATTAAGAACTGAACAACCCCAACCTCTCAATGCGGATAGCACTCCTGATGCAAAGAAGGAGCATGAGAAGTGGGAGCGTTCAAATCGCATGAGTCTTATGATCATTAAGCGCGGCGTTCCGGAAGCCTTCAGGGGCATAGAATCCGAAGGGATTACTAAGGCTAAAGATTTCCTTGCCGAAATTGAGAAGCGTTTTGCGAAAAACGATAAGGTAGAAACAAGCACGCTTTTAGCTCGCTTGATTTCAATGAAGTATAAGGGCAAAGGAAATATCAGGGAGTACATTATGGAAATGTCTCATATTGCTTCAAAGCTTAAGGCACTTAAACTCGATCTTTGTGACGAGTTATTAGTGCATCTGGTTTTGTTGTCTCTTCCTGCACAGTTTAACCAATTTAAGGTCAGTTATAACTGTCAAAAGGAGAAATGGACTCTAAATGAGCTCATTTCATACTGTGTGCAAGAAGAAGACAGGTTGAAGCAAGATAAGACAGAAAGTGCTCATTTGGCCTATGCCTCTAAGGATAAGGGCAAGAAAAGGAAGAATGATAAGGAAGCTGCTAAGGGTCCAGTTGAGAAGAAACAACATAAGGATAATCAGGGTTGTTTCTTCTGTAAGAAGCCTGGACATGTAAAGAAGGACTGTACAAAATATCACGCCTGGCGTGATAATAAGGGTACGTTCCTTGCTTTGGTCTGTTCTGAGGTTAATTTAGCTTCAGTACCTAGAAACACTTGGTGGTTAGACTCTGGTGCTACTACTCACATAAGTGTTTCTATGCAGGGTTGCCTGAGCTACCGAAAGCCAAGTGATGCTGAAAGACACATCTTTGTGGGCGACGGACAATCGGTAGATGTGGAAGCAATTGGGCACTTTAGGTTGTTGTTAGGAACTGGTTATTATTTGGATTTAAAAGATACTTTTGTAGTACCGTCTTTTAGACGGAATTTGGTTTCTGTTTCTGTATTGGACAAATCAGGTTATTCTTGTTCATTTGAAAACAATCAATTCAGTTTATCTTTTAATTCAAATGTTGTGGGAACCGGTTATTTGAGTACTTATGACAACCTATATTTGCTTGATACAATTACTTCTTATAATAAAACTTTGCATGCGGAATCGCGTGGTACTAAGCGTAAATTAAATAAGGAAAATTCGGCAACATTATGGCATAAGCGCTTGGGTCATATCTCAAAAGGTAGAGTTGAGCGTCTTGTGTCTGATGGCATTTTGGATTCCCTTGATTTTTTGGACTTTGACGTATGTGTTGAATGTATCAAGGGAAAACAGACCAAAGTTAAGAGATTAGGTGCCAACAGATCTTCGGATGTCTTAGAATTGATACATACGGATATTTGTGGGCCATTCCCTACGGAATCCTGGAATGGTCAATAATATTTTATATCATTCATAAACGATTACTCACGTTATGGGTACCTATATCTTATTCATGAAAAATCTGAGTCTCTGGACATATTCAAAACCTATAAAGCTAAAGTTGAGAATCAACTCAACAGAAGAATTAAAACCGTTAGATCTGATCATGGTGGTGAGTACTACGGTA
>NC_033798.1:46029088-46040553 GCF_001876935.1 Asparagus officinalis
TGAGGGGTATCTTGTAAGGCATATAATGCTTATAGGTCGCTTAACTAGGCTCGGCACACCGACGAACCACGAGGCGACGAGATCGCAATCGGCACGCGAAAACGATGAATCCACCCGCGGAGTGCAGAATCAAAGGCTAACGAGTTAAGGAATCAACGAGTCAATCCAACCGAGAACAGACTCGGACGAATCACGATCGACATCAAGAATCAGTTTCGGACTCGAACTCAGAAGCGGCATTACTGCAAAATCAGGAATCCGACTTACTGCCAAATAGATCAACCGCAAATCAGAGTCTCCAATCACCGACAATCACGGACAAACGGAAAACGACACAGCTGAAAACACATCAGAAAACACCGCCCGCGGAGCCACTCTCAAGGTGGCTCGGTGGCCGAGCCACCTCAAGTGCTCGCAAGGCCGAGCCATTGCCCTGAGGTGGCTCGGTGGCCGAGCCACCTCGGTGGCTGGCCAGGTCCGAGCCAACCTCAGGGTGGCTCGCACAGTGCCGGCCACCCAGAGGTTGGCCGACAGTGGCCGACGGTGCTGACGTTTTCTCTGTTTGGCGCACTGTCCTGAAGCCTATAATCAGGCCTAGAGATGTTCATTTTCAGAGGCGTCAAACTTTCAAGAGCGAAACTCTGGGGCGGATTGAAGAGTGAACTCGGAGCTTTGAAAGACCTGAAGAAACTTCTACATTCGGAATGCGTGATCCTCCGGCGAGCATCCCGCAGAAAAGGTAGATTTCGCAGAGGAAGAAAGACAGATCTGAAGATCTACACGACACCACACTCCAGCATCTAAGCTTGGTCTTAAGATCTCGATATTTAAATTTTAAATTAAAAAATATTGTCCTTGAATAAAAAATTACATTTTTTTATGAGATCCGAGCGATTATTCCCTGGTGGACTAATCCTCCCGGCTATTATTACTTCCGTGGAATAATAACCGTAAATCGTGTAGATCCGACCGGATTCTAGATCGCGCGGTGGTTCCACGGATTAACCCGCGGGTTGGCAAAGAACCCACCAAAGCGAGCGACGCAAACAGGAGCTCGCGATTTGTTCAAAGAGGAAAGTTGTAATTTTATTTTTTTTCTTTGATTTAGTTGTAACCGGATCTAAAAAAGATCGCGGATCTTTTGTAACCCAAGATGACAATTATTTCAATGAAAAAGACAACAGTTTTCCCCGCGAACAATCAACACTAGTAGTAAATGTCTCCATGTTACAACCAGTCGTAGCATGAGGTGGAAAACCTTCTGCGGGGAACTCAACTACAGCAAAACAAACATGGAATCAGAAAATTATTCATAAATTATACAATGGTTGAATTCATCTCACAAGCTAGCGAGATAGAGTCATTCATTGGGTGATTGGTGAGATGATTTTGAGTGTCCTACACAGGAAGGGCGGTATGCATCATCACGTAAACAACGTGGTAATGTACCCCGACCCACACAGTGTAATACAACACGAAATGGCCCTAACATGCCGGAAGACGTGAATTGGCCAAGCAAAACACGTCTTTTGAAACCTTAATCCCCGTGAAGAAGGACGTCGGTTCTTACCGAATGACCCGCGTAGGGACCAAACGAGGACATGATAGAACCCGAAATCATCCTGAAACCTCAATCCCCACGAAGGTGGATGTTGGTTCTTCCCGAATGACCCGCAAAGGAGTCAAACGAGGATACAAAAAGCATAAAAGCTCACCCCCATAAGAGGAAGCTACGGGAGCCTCCCTCTCACTATGCCAAGAAGATGAGCGACTCCTATGAAATCATGGTTGGCACGGAGACATGGTTAACCTACAACGAAAATCAACGGATCAGGTACAATCATAAATCCAAGAACCCAGAAATTAAAAGGGAAATTATGAACTTTGACTAAAATCCTATAAATAAAATGAGGTTTTGTAGTTAAAGTCTAATTAAAGCTACGGGCTCTATGCATGCAAATGATGAGTTTAATTTGCATTTAAATCATTCGTGATCAATTTTGGGATAAAGTACCCAAAATACCCCTCAACAATGTTTGGCCCCTTTGCAAAATAAACCCCTCTACAAATTGTGGTCTTTTTGCATGAAACACCCCCATAAAGCTTTCGGCCATGGGTATACAACCAAAATTCCAAAATTTCAGCCCTTTTACAAATAAGCCCCTCAACAATTTTTGGCCCCTTTTGCAAATAAACCCCTCAACAATGTGTTGTCTTTTTGCATGAAACATCCCTCAAAGTTTTGGCCAATTGGGCATACAATCCAAGTCCCAAAATTTCAGTCCTTTGCAATAACACCCCCTCAAAATTTTGGCCAACTTTTGTAAATAAACCCTCCAAAAAAATTTGGCCCCATATTTTGCACATAAGCCCCTCAAAATTTTGGTCATTTTCAAAACCCATCATCAAGATTCAATCTTTTTCACAAAACCTAACTTAGGAAAGCAAAAAGCTACAATCTTTGCATACATACCCACACTACAAGAGTAAAGTTTCAATCTTTACATCCAAACCATAAACTTTTGGATCAAAATCAAGTGTGCAATATAGAGAGGATGAAGAAAAGAGCTTACCCAAATCAAGAGCTTTAAAACCCAATTCAAAAGTCCAAATCTTGAGCTTGAAATTGTAATGAACCCTGGCTTTGTGAAGAGAGGATTTTCGGCCAAACAAGAGAAGAAAATCCGAAATTTTGTTGAGGGGTTGATGTTTTTTTTAAAGCAAGAGTTTGGATGGGTTGAGAGTTCTTGAAGAAAAAAAATGGGTTTGGAGGAGAAGTTTTGGATAAGGGGAGGAAGAATGAGTTTTAGGGGAAAAGGACTCTCATTTGAAATTTTGGGAGAGAGGGAAGTGAGAGTACAACAAGGGAACAAAAAAAACACCAAAGAGAGGGGGGGTGTCTCGGCCAAGGCTGAGACACCCACGGGTGTCTTGAGCCCAGGCCGGCCCCCAAGTGCTTTCGTGACCTCTATTTCGCCCGTTTTCACCAATTACTGGTTATTCTAATGAAAATCAACACCAATCAACGTCGGTCAACACGTTCGATAAAAGTCAACATCGAGCGATCCGAAACACTTAGGTCAACACCGGTCAACGCGTAACCCTAGGTCAATGCCGGTCAATGCGTTACGATGAAAGTCAATGTCGGGCGATCCGAAACGTTAAGGTTAATACCGGTTAACGCGTAACCCTAGGTCAATGTCGGTCAATGCGTTATGATGAAAGTCAACGTCGGGCGATCAGAAACCCTAAAGTCAACGCCAGTCAACGTGTAACCCTAGGTCAATGCCGGTCAACGCGTTGTGATGAAAGTCAATACCGGGCAATCCGAAACCCTAAGGTCAACGTCGGTCAACGCGTTGCGATGAAAGTCAACGCCAGGCGATCCGAAACCCTAAGGTCAACACTGGTCAACGTGTAACCCTAGGTCAACGCCGATCAACGCGTTGTGATAAAAGTCAACGTCGGGCGATCCGAAACCCTAAGGTCAATACCGGTCAACGCGTAACCCTAGGTCAATGCCAGTCAACACGTTACGATGAAAGTCAACGCCGGGCGATCCAAAACCCTAAGGTCAACACTGGTCAACGTGTAACCCTAGGTCAATGCCAGTAAACGCGTTGCGATAAAAGTCAACACCTAGCTATCCGAAACCCTAAGGTCAACGCTGGCTAACGCGTAACCATAGGTCAATGCTGGTCAACGTGTTGCGATGAAAGTCAACATCAGGCTCTAAGTCAACATCGGTCAACACGTTGCGATGGAGATAATTAGTTCAAAGTCAACTCAATGACACGAGCCAAAATCAACTCATTAGTTTTTTATTCGAGACTTCAATGATGGCCAAACGATAAACGTAGCGCTGGAAAATTTTTAGCTATTTTGTTAAAATTTTGAATAGACTAAAAATCGAAGGAGTCAAGAATCAAAACTAACTACAGGTCCTTTTACACCGACTGAAGGTTGGACCGATCACATCCAAAGTATTTCAGCCTCCTCTATAAAAGAAACGAGACTGAAACACTTTAGATGGGGTATCTATAGGCGTCTAAAAATACCTATAGGTTCCTGCACACGGCTCGAGACAGGGAGATGACGATGAACATCACTATCCTAGTCACAGAAGCTTATTTGACATCGACAAGGGCATGAAGTGAGTCGACAAACCGTGTGAAGCAACAGAACTTAAAAATAACGAAAACACGAACTGATCGAGAGTTACGCTTTTTTTACGAAAGATGAAGTGCCCTTCATATCCCATCTACTCCATATATGATTCAACCATGGGAGCTTGTAGATCTTCTTGTCAGCTTTCCAACGCATATTGAATCGCACAATTCTGAGTTCGGACGACGAAAGTACGATGAAAACGGATGGGACACGCAGAAAATGCTCTAGGCCTCAGCGAGACACCCTCAGGTGTCTCGGCCATGTGCCATGGCTGAGACACCCACGAGTGTCTCGGCTAGGCCGAGACACCCACGGGTGTCCACACCCCCGAAAACTAATTTTTGGCAGTTTTAAGTTGTTTTTCAATGATTAACCACCTGGATTTGTTCCAACTGATCTAAATCTATCCAAGAACATGTTAAGGTGGTTACAACTGAAGATAAGAGTGAATCGATCATTCTTATCTAAAACAGAGGTCCCAAAGCCTATAAATACAGCCTTAGGGCTTTCATTTTTTTAAATCTAGAATTCTCGAGCGTTGGTGAAGCCTTGCTAGATTGAAGACTGAAGGAGCATGAATTTCAAAAGAGAGGAGGAGATCGGATCGAGTTCATCAGCATAAAGAAGAGGAGCTTGTCAGATCTATAGTTCTCGGTTCTTTCCCTTGAGATTGCCCCCATTGTGGTGACCTCGAGAAGAGTGATTATCTCGCTGTTACCGAGATAATTACTTTGGTTTCTTGATTCCTTCACGAATCAACGAAGCTCTGGATCTGATATGATTGTTTGGTAGTCCTCGGATATCAATATCTCCATCACAGGCCAAGATCCCACGCAAGCAGCGGAGGATAAACGTCCGTTGCGTTTGTTTAAAAGGAAAGTTGTAATCTTTGTTAAAAGTCTTATAAAAAGACTATATTTTTTTTTCATTGTAATGTTTAATGTTGTAATGAACTCATCAATAAAGAAATCAATTTTCTCCCAAAACAGTGCTGGGGTACCATTTCTCGATCACCTTGTATTGTCCCTCCCAGTTGGTGGCCAATTTGCCACGTTTGGTGTCTCTATCGAAGATAGTTTTTCGAAGAATGAGGTTGCTAAAACTAAATCTTCATGATCAGACTATGTTGTTTTAGTGCATGGTGATGCACTATTGATTAATAACTTACAATCTGAGAATGTTTTTCAAAATTGTATTAATAAGATTGAGTCTGACTTGTAGTCCAACCGATCTTAATTCTTCATCGAAGTGCTATCAGTTAGATGGATGGCATGTCGACTTCTTCTGGGACAAATGCTTCAGCTCCATATGTTAGTTTAAATAGGTTTCTCATGTAGACTTTTTGTGTGTGGGTTGATATGACCATAAAATCTGAGGCAGCTCTTCAACCCAGTTCCTGACTGCTTTGTTTACATTTTTCTTTAGAGCTTGAAGTATGCATTTCTTCATGGCTTTAGCCGGTTGTATTTTGGGTGTGCAACTGAAGTTAATTTGAGTTGAATTTTCCACTCTTCGCATAAGCTACGGAAGCCCTTGCTATCAAATTGAGTGCTATTATCTGTGATGAAAGAAGTAGGTACTCCAAATCTACAGGCGATAGATTTCTACACAAAATTGGTGGTGTTGCTTTTTCTGATCATGACTAAAGGCTCGGCTTCTATCCATTTTGTGAAATAATTTATGACAATGACTAAAAACTTTCGTTGCCCTGATGCTATTGGGAGCCTAATAAATCCAATTCCTATTGAGAAAAAGGGATTGGATTTTTGCGAGGAGTGAGTTCAGTTGCCGAAGCTCGTGGTATACTTGAGAAGAACTGGAAAGACTGCACCAAGAGATGAGTAATTTGGATTCTACTAAGATAGTGTGCTAATAGTAGCATTGCTGAATTTCCTTCTAGGCTAGAGTTCTGTCTCCTGGGTGGTTTGTGTATGTTCCTTCATGAATTTCCCTTAGAACATAATTTGTTTCTCCTGGTCAGATATTTTGGAGATAGGGCTGTTAGACCCTAGAGGGGGTGATTAGGGCCTTATGCTAATCTAATCCGATTAAATGCCAATTAAAATTAATTAACAAGTTATATTCTTGCAAGATAGATATACAAGAGTTATAAGCAAGAATAAGCAATATATAAAAAGTGATATATCCTATATGATGAAATATATATGCAAGGATATATAAACTAAGGGTGATATAAACATAAACAAGATAAACAAGATAGTGGACAATGTGAACAATAGATAATGGCGACAAGAATGATATGAACAATAAGCACAAGTGAGACATCAAGACAATCACAAACACACAAAGATGATCACGGAGTTCGGACCTTCCGTCCTACGTCTCCGCTCCCCACTCCCGGGGAGAATCCACTATCACAACCGGGTTTTTTACGCTCACCCGAATAACGTTTACACCTCACAATTTCTCTCACGGAGTTCGGCCCCCACGACCTACGTCTCCGCTCCTCACCTCGAGGAGATCTCCACACACTCTCTCACAATGTGGCTACACTCCACCCTCACAATACGGTTTTCTAGTTCACCGAAAACTTCACAACACACTCAATGTAACAAATATAAATTTGTTCTCTACAATAGATGAGAACTCAAATAAGCACAACTCAAAGTTACAATCTCTCACCACCCAACTATACTATGTATGTAAATACTAAAAGCTCAATGTGGGTGTGTGTAATAATGAGATTAAATAAATCAAAAACTAAACTCAATATAATTCTAGCTTAATAACAATGATAATCAAATATATAAAAAGAGCTAGAAATAGAGTTTAGAAGACTTCTCAAGTAGATCAAGAGATTGAAGGAGGAAAGGTTGAATGCTCAAGCACCAATAGAAGAACTCCTCAAGCTCTTGTGAAGTTAATTTCACAAACCCAAACACTCAAATGCTTAAAAGCTTCTTAAACAAACTTAAACAACACTTAAACAAGTTTAAACCCTTGTTAAACTCTTTCTAAAACATTCTCTTAGATATATTAAAACTGAGGTATAAGGGGGTATTTATAGCCTCCCAATACCTCAAACAAAAGCCCAAACCAAAAGACCAAAAACCCCTCCAACGGATACAAAAAAATAGCCGTTATGGGCATTCTGGGAGCTGGACGGTTGACCGACCTTTTTTTCGGTCGACCGCTCGCACTGTACAAACCTGAAAAAGTTCCAGAGACATTTCCGGTCGACCGGTCCGGTCGACCGGAGTTATTGTAGCAGTGCGCAGCTATTTTGTAAAATCAATTTAAAATAGTAAATGAACTCCAACAATTATGAAATTTTGTGGGCATGTTCTATACATGTAGAATAACATGTCAGAGAAAGAATTTCTGAAAAATCTTTTCCCAGTTGAGAGAAATAAATATTTGAACACAAATTTACAGTTTCTGAAAAACTGTTAACATATACGATTTTGTAAAATCAATTAGGCACAGTAAATCAACTCCAAAAATAGTAAAAACTAGAGAAAAGTTTCTAAACATGTAGATAAACATGTCAGAGAAAGAATTTTTCAAATATCACTTCCCATTTGCGAAAACTCATCAGTTTTGTAAAACATGCACGAACATGTGCACGAACGAAAACGTGAATTTGTAAATTCCTTTAAACATAACAAATCAATTCCAAACTTGATGAAACTTTGAGAAATGTTTGCAAATGATATTTTGAACATGTTACAAAAAGAATTTTCCAATTTGCATTTCCCAATTGTGAAATCTCATTATTTTGCAAAAGTGTTCAAAACATGAAAAAAGTGATATACATGAAGTTTGATGTTTTGACATAAACAATGTTTTGAAACTTTGCACAATGATTATATAGACTTGATAACAAATACTAGACAAACAACATTAGTGGTAAATTGTTTGTTAACCATCATCAAAACAAGAAGGCCAACAAGGGCCCTACCTTTACTGGTGTATGAGATCCAATAAAGTTAGTTATCGATCATGACATATCTTTGAGCATTTCTTTGTAAACTCCTTGTTTCTATAGCATTCTCTTGCAAGGTCCCTCCTGTTTGGTACTAAATGAGTGAGTCCGTACAACAGGGCTCCATTGAGGCTTCAATCTGCATAATTGAGTCGGTTGGAGCCTCCATGGTGCTAGGATTTTTTATGGTGTTCGTATACACATGCCACTGATTCTTTCCTGGGTTGGATGATCCGAACTTGGATAAAGCATTCTCCCGAGCATTGATGGCTCGAGGGAACCGAGCGATTTTAAACTCTTTGAAATTTCCTAAGAGTTTTTTAACCACCTTCAAATATTAGATCATTCAAGAGTCTTTGGCTTCATAATCCTCTTCTTACTTGGTAAGACGACAAGCTGGGAGTAAGCTAGGATTTAGATAAGCAAGGATTTAATTGCTCACGTGACTTGAAGTCCTACCAAGAGGGCTTCATACTCAGCCTTATTATTTGAAGCTAGAAATTCAAAAGCAATGGAGTAATCATGTGTTGACCTATCGAGGCCATGTAGAATTACTCCAGTCTATTGCCTCCTTCTCTAGATGATCTTTCCACCTTTAGTAATCACCAAAAGGAAAATTTGAACAAATTATGCTTGGGAGTACTATGTTTTCGAGAAGAAAGCACATTACGAACTGAAACATTTGGTAGAGGGACTGATATAAGGAGAGAAGAGTTGGTGTCTGTTTTGGACGACTCTATTAAGAAGTTGGCCAAAACCTAAGCTTTTACGGTCGTTCTGGACTCAAAATATCATATTCGCTTATTTTGACTGACCAATAGACCATCCTACAGAAAGTGGTAGGGTGGCCAAGTGCTTTCTTCAGAGGCAGACTTACTATGGTATAAGCTTGAAAGTAGGGGTGAAGCCTCCTAGCCATAATTATGAGGGTGAAGGAGGCCTTCTAAACGAGGGTATAATTGAGTCCAGTCGCCTTCAAAATCCTGCTGACCTAATATATAGGCCTTTGCGTATTATCTTCTTCTTGAATCAAAACAGAACTTGTTGATTCCGGTGAGATAAAGTAGAGATATAAAGTTTCTCCTTCTCTGGGTCGGATTTACAGGGGTTTGGTGCTCAAATATTTCTTGGGGCTAGTGAAGGCCTCGCTGCATTCTGCCATCTAGCCGATGCCTTCCTTTAACTCCTTGCTTCCTCTCAAAGTTTTGAAGAAGGAGAGATATATTTTGCTCGATTTTGAAAGGAATCGGCCTAATGCAACTATCTTGCCATTTAGCTTCTGGACACCCTTCAATATGCGAGGTTGGGACATCTTCTCTATGGCGGCTATCTTCTCAGGGTTGATTTTAATACCCTGTTGGATAATCATAAACACAAGGAATGTGCCCGATTCCACACCAAAGGCATAATTGGCTAGGTTGAGCTTCATGTGAAAGTGTCGAAGGATGGAAAAAGTTTCTTCAAGGTTTGACACGTGAGATACTGGTTGCTTTGATTTCACCAGGATGTCATCCACATACACCTCTACATTACCGTCGATCTGGGGTTTGAATATTTTGTTCACTAATCTGTAATAAGTGGCCCCTGCATTTTGGAAACTGAAAGGGCATTACCTTATAGTAATAAGTCCCCTGGTCTATGATGAAAGAACTCTTTTCTTCATCATTTTCTGCCATCATGATGTGGTTGTATCAAGAGAAAGCATCCATAAAACAGAATAGTTCATGGCCAATGCTGTTGTCAACCAACTGATTGTTCCTAAGGAGGAGATAGTTGTTCTTCAAGCAAGCTTTGTTTAGGTCCATGAAATCCATGCACATTCTCAACTTGCTAGTAGATTTTTTTGATGGGCACTACATTAGATAACAACTCTGGATGTTGAAATTCTCGGATAAAGCTGACCTTGAGTAGTTGGTTGACTTCTTCTATGACCGCCTTCTATCTCTCAGACTAAGATGCCTCTTCTTTTATCGAACCAGCTTGCTATTTCTGTCGACCAAGAGCTCATGGCTTATCACTTCTAGGGGAATCTCGGCATATTTTTCTGGTCCCTAAGTGAACACATCTGCATTGTCACATAGGAACACAACTATAGCTCCTCGTTGGGTCTCAACAAATCCTAACCCAAATTTTACCTCCTTTGACTCATCAAGGCAAATCGATACTTCTTGCAACTCTTCTACGAGGGTCATCCACTCTTGTTCTTGGGTCTTTCTTCATTCAAAGTTGGATCTTCTCGATTCACAGGGTTTCTGAAACTCCTTTCCTTTCATCGAGAGCATATAACATGATCTAGCTTCTTGCTGATTGCTTCTTACAGAACGAACTCTTTTTGGGGTCGGGAGCTTCATCATCTGATAATAAATGGATGAGACCGCCTATAGGTTGTTCAAGGAAGTTTTGCCGAGAATAACATTGTAAGCAGACTTTACGTCCATCATAATGAATTGGGTTTGGATAGTAAACAAGCGAGGATATTCACCGATTACTAGGGAAAAAGTGATCAGTCTCTCTAGTTGAACCGAGTGCCCTGAGAACACAATGAGGAGACTTTGGCAAGCCCATAAATCTGACTTGTTGACCCCTATTTTATTAAAAGCATCTACAAACAGGATGTCGGTGGAGCTTCCAGTATCCACTAAAACTCTTTGACTCAAAAGCCATTAATCTCAGCTAATATAATGGTGGGGTCATCGTAGGGGGTCTCTATGCCTCTTAGATCAACGTTACTGAAGAAAATAGGCTGATCTATCTTGGGCTTCTTCTCATAGAGATTTATTTCCAATGGTTGCCGAGCATACTTCTTTCGAGCATTATGTGACATCCCTCCTACTGCTGGACCATCGCTAATGGTGTTGATGATGTCTCAACTACTTGACTCTCTGGGTTGGTTGTCTTGATGGTGTTGGTGATGGGGTGATCTTGATCTAGACCTTCTTCTCTATGACTTCTCCGGAGCTAGTTCCCCTCTGGCTCATCAAGAGGTGAGCTTTTTTAGCAGCCCCTTCTATATCAAGTCTTCAATGTCTCTTTAGAGGACTCTACTATCATTAGTGTGATGACAGTGATCTCTATGATACTAGTAACATTACTTAGAATCTCTAGATTGGAGATCCAACTTCACGTAAGGAGGAGTAACAGTAAGGCGTCCTCTCTGAATTAAGTAAAGAGCTTGTAAGAGAGAAGTGTTGAGAGAAATAAAGATCGATTTCTTGGCTACCTCTTTCATCTAATCTCTCCGATCGGCACGGTTTGGCTTGGAGTCAGTTTTGGGAGAATCCTTCTCTGTCTTCTATCCTTGAAAGGACTCTGCTTCAGTTGCCGCTTTTCTAGTTGTCTTCTTGTGGCT
>NC_033798.1:46040563-46070773 GCF_001876935.1 Asparagus officinalis
TGTATCCTCGAGCTCTAGCCATTAGCTCGTCAAAGTTAGTCATGCGGTATATGATGAGTGAGTTAACAACTTATCATCTTCCAGCCCTGCAGAGATTGCGGTCATAGCGATCATGTTGCTAGGGTCTTCAACTTCTAGCCTTTTAGCTTAGAATCTATTAAAATAGTTCCTGAGACTCTTCCCTGGTTTCTATCTTGTCTGTAGCAAGACAGAGGAGGGTGCCTTCTGCTTAAAGTCGGCTAAAAATGATGAACAAATTTTTGGGTGAGTTGTACAAAGCTGTGGATGGACTTTTTGTCCAATGAGTTCCACCATATTTTAGCGTTTTCCATTAAGGTGATTAGCAAAGTTCTATAGATGATCAGATTGCTCACTTGCTGCATGCACATCAGATCATAGAAGTTTTACAAGTGCTCCTTTGAATCTCCCTCGCCTTTGTACTTCTCAATATGTGGTATTTTAAACTTGGCGCATGGAGTGTTCCTGATCCAGTCCGTAAGCGGAGTGTCCCCTCCGATGACGTCTGCAACGATGTTAAATTGGTTGTAACTAGAAGCAAAGTTAGTGGTGGAGGGGCCTAGAATAGTGTGAGGATATCTGGCACTGCACGGCATCGTCCATGTGGTGGACTCATGGCCGAAACTAGAACTCTCACTGGTTGCTTCCATATGTTGCGGTAGTTATCAGGATGAGCGGTAAAACGAATCTGTTGGTGAGGTGGAGGAGAGGCATATTTAGTTTGTTCCTCCTGCGTTTATTATTCAGATTGCTCTCTAGGGAGGGAGCAGCGAATGACAGAGAAGATTGCTGGGGAAAAATCTGGTTGAGAAGTTCGTTTGTGAAGGAAGCGAACTGTTGTTGAAGATATTGGAAAATTATTTGGGTGGCTTTTTCCAATTGGGCTTAAGTGACGTAGCCCACATTATGTGTTTCTTTAGTAGAAGGAATTGATGATCGGTCTCGATGATCATAACCAGCCATCTTGTTTAAAGAAGAAAAAGAAACCCCATGGTAAGCACCAAACTGTTGATGTCACGTACTTAACAACATGATTTTAGGTAGGTTATAGAGTGTTTAGGGTCCCTCAATGTTCTTTGGTAGCTAATCATTGAGCAGAGGTCATGATGCTACACACAAATAATGCGTAAGAGGGTCAGAGTTGGGTTTTCCGGGCGTTCAACTAACGGTCAAGTCAGTATTGATCTTAAATGGAGGTAATATGAATACTGTAGGCTTTAGAGAAGAATCGCTTACCTTCATGTAGTAAATTCTAAAGCGCATTTGTGTAGTCTTCACCAAGTCTCAGGAATGGATCTCCTTGCGAGAAAGAGAGAGCAGGCGATTCTCGGCATCTGATCTTTCCTGGTAAAAGACTAGGGCTATTCTTGCATCAAGAAAGAAAAAGATAAGATTAGCAAACGATTCGGGGATATCTTTCTGTCCTCTTCGGGTGATAGCTGAGACCCTTGAAACTTGTGTTTTAATGCCTAAAGAGAGGCCTGCTAGAGCCCTTTTCCCTAGCTCTTCTGCAGTCAGCTTAGTCAACCGGTACTGTGAGGTGTTGGCATCGAGTGATCTAAGTTATCCCTATATTTATTTAGGTGGCAACAGAGGGGTTGCGGCGCGAGCTCATTTTAATGTGTTATTATGATTCTGGGGGAGATGTAATGGTGACTTTGAATTCTCAATTAATGTTATGGTGATTGACATTCATTGAGGGGTTCGAGAAAGACAGCCTTTCGTCTCGGCTTTGTAAGGGGGATGAGAAAAGATGCCTTTCAATTCGGCTGTTCTATATGAGGGTACTTTTCGACTCAATCCTCTGCTTAGAAACACACAGAGTTTGGCCTTAGCAGTAGGGTCCAAGTGAGGATGTCTTTAGACTCCGCCCGTCTCGGGAGGGGTTGAGTGCATCATTTGATTCAACCTTCATGGGGTCGGGTCGAATTTGTGTATAGTTAATTTGAGACACATGTCATCTTCTGGAATGGGATTAACACTTAGTCATTTCTGTGATACAACAGAGGAAGTAAATTGTTTTGGACCATCGTGATATAAATCAAATGACTAAGAAATGATTCCTATCCATTTCCTTTAGTAAACTTCCAAACATGATTACTACATTTCCCCTTTCCTTCCTTTGCTTTCCTTATATTATTGCATGTTCCCTTCTGTCCCTTCCTCTCCATTAGTAAACTCCCAAACATAGCATATAGGCCAGATAACATCAAAATAAGTAATACGGTGATTTGAGACCTTAAAAATACTAAACAACATAGATGGAGTTGGCTCTGATACTACATGTAAGATATTATAATCTAAATAAATACAGATCACACAAATGGAAATTAAATCAAAAGATACCTCCAGTCATTGTCATTTAAAACAATCTGTAACTTAGAAAATTAGATCAAAACTAGATATAATCTGAGTATATATAGAAATGAAGATCAAAATTAGATCACTAATAGAATAAAGAAAATAAATATAGAAAAAGTTTCTAGCCTATGCCTTATTGAATAGCCTAAATCTGATGGAGGAACTATGACTATATTCATAGGCTAGACTAGGACCCTTCTGTTATAACTGGAATTCTTAGAAGATAAGACTTCTTAAAAGACAATTTTCATTCATCAATGAAACTATCTAACTATGAGCTTATCTCAATCCACTACAACTCTTTGTAACAAATAAAGATAATTATTATCATGTGGGCCAATACTTTATCCGGATACAATATTAAAACCAATAAAAAAGGGTTTTTCTATTTTAGTCCCTTACATATTTAGTTTTTTTATATTAGTCTCTCAAGTCTTTATATTTTGATATTAATCCCCCAAAAGTCTCTAATTGTGTTGATATTAGTCCCTTTGTTAGGTTTGCTATTAAAAATCCTAAACCATGGTTAGGTTTACCCTAACCAAGATTGGCTAATTACCAAAATACCCCTAATTGTGTTAGTTCGTCTTAGTACACCACATTGTTTCCTCCTCCTTCACTGCCACCTTGTCTTCGTCGTCGGTTGGTCTGCTCTCCCAGACTTTGCATTTATTGTTGTTGTACACGGCGTTGATGCTGTCGTGAGAATTAGAGTCTCGGTTGAGGATATTGTGGCACTTCTGAAGGTGGCGGATGTTGGAATAGAGGGGAGGATTGAGAGGATGCTGACGAAGATTTGGAGAATTTGTTTAATTTTATGTTCATTTAGTGGGGTTAATGTGTGTAGATTGGTTGTGCTTATGGATATTTTGAATCACTGGTTTAAAAAGTTTTAGGAGAGTGCAAAGATAGATGTTGGTTATTTGAAGGAGGTTTGCTGCTTAAGGTATTATCTTTTTTTGTTTCGATCGGAGAAGATCTCAGTGTAAGAGAAATCAATGGGTTTTATGTTGTTGGTTGTATTGTGTTATGCTGAGTTTGAGTTGTATTTGAAATTTTGCTAACTTGTGGAATAGATTTTAGCTTAGAAGCTTTTAATTGGAAAGGGGAGCTTGTTGCTATTATTTGTGGTGGGGGATTTCTGCTTAGTTTTTTAGGGTGAAGAAGGTATTTATTGTGAATTTATGGTTCAAGAAAGACATAGTCGTCATATGTTTGAGTTTCATTAAACGAATATGGATTGTGAGGGCTCTTAATGAGTTTGAGTTTGGTAGGTGAGGGGGCATAGATGTCTTTTAATAATTGAAATAAACTTAACAGAATTTTTCTCCATCATTTATGAACCCAACTAACTAGAGGGACTAATGTGTAATTTGGGAGACTAACATCAAAATATATGAAGATTTGAAGGACTAACACAAAATTAAAGATTTAAGAGACGAACAAATTTTCAAAACAGCCTCAAAAAGATTTTTATTTTTCAAAATCGACCCACTTTTTTTTTATTTATCAAAATCGACCCACTTTTTACCGCGTGGGCTTAATGAAGTGCCTAAACAGTCGGGGTTGGCAACCCCGACTGTTTAGGAGGGTGTTAAACCTTAATTAGAATCCTTAAACCCAAAATTTTCATGTTCTAAACAGTCGGGGTTGGCAACCCCGACTGTTTAGGAACTTCATTAAGCCCACGTGGCAAAAAGTGGATCGATTTTGATAAATAAAAAAAAATGGGTCGATTTTGAAAAATAAAAAACTTTTTGGGACTGTTTTGAAAATTTCCTCTTTTAAGAGGCTAACCCGAAAAACGCAAAAAAACCAAGTAGAAAGGGCCGAAAGGGGGAAGGAAGATAATATATTTTCCGATCGTTTTTCTTCCTTTTCGCTCTCTCGATCTCTCGATCGGCGACTGTGAATCCGTGATCGTCACGGTCGAAACCTAGCGAAGAAAAATGGTAAGCATCAATCCCTTCTAAATATCCTGTGATCAAATTAGGATTAGGCCAATTCGAAGGTGAAATATTTTGTTTTGTTTTCCTTAGTTTATCGAGCCTAAATTTGTTATGTTACATCCTTTAGTTGATAAAGTTCTGTTCTTCTATAAGGGGGATTAGTCTGATCGTGGATTAGGGTTAGGGTTTCACCCAATTCACATTTTTTTAAATAAAAATTTCCTTAGTTTATTGGCCTAAATTTGTCGTGTTATGTTTTTTAGGGATAATCTTTTTTTTATATATTTGATGAAATTGTGTTCTTCTCTATTTGGAGGGTTGGTTTGATCATGGATTTGGTTAATTCTCCTTTTGAATTTGATGAGTATGTTGGGAAACTTATCCGATGCGCTGATTAATTTGACTATGCCTAAATTAGACAGGATATTTGATTTTTCTGCTTGGGTCTGTCTGAAGGTTTTCATCTTAATTAGTGCTATTGTGCAAATTGATAGCCGATACTGTTTTACTACAATTGATTTGCTGAAGTTCATGCTACTTCGGGCAGCCATTCACAATTTCACGTTTTGAATCAACAAAAGCTGGGGATATGATATACAACGGAACTTCTTTCTAAGATGGTTTCAATTTATTTAACGCTTGATTGTTTTCTAACTTGCAATTTCTTTTATTTTGTTAGGATTTTTTTTTGTAGATTTAAAAAATATTTATAAGAATAATAAAAGTTCTGTCCAGAATCTGTAGGTTTATGCATCTGCTTTTGAGAGGTTAAATTTTTTTTTAATTTCTCTATTCAAACTGGGAAGTACCATTTGATCTTATTTTGCTTAACATATCTTTGTAAAGGCTTTATCGATTGAAATTTTTACTATGCATAACCAAACTATTTCCTAAGTTGCAACGTTTTTTCGCAGTCTTCTCTTGCAGCTGCCAGAGCAGATAACTTTTATTATCCACCAGAATGGGAACCAAAAAAGGTATGTGTTGTAGTTTTGGTTCTTATTTTTCGATATTGGATTTTTCATAGTTGGAGAAACTCGAGTTGTTCTAGTGGGAGATTATATTGCTTACATCTGCATTCAATTACTGACTTTTCTTTGCAATTTTTGTCATTCACTTCTAGGGTGGTTTGAACAAATTTCATGGTCAACATGCTTTGAGGGAGAGAGCAAGGAAGCTAGACCAAGGCATTCTTATTATAAGGTAATATTTTTTGGAGAAGAAATTATAATCAAAATTTACATAAGCATTATTTATGATTACTAGTTTGCAAATAAACATTGAATCAAGACCATTTAAGACGTTTCCTTTTAATCTATTTAGTGTTTTGGACACCTTTAATGTCTGTTAACGTGCCAATGAAACTCCATCGTGATGTCCGCTATGAGATATCCTTTCATGTCTTTATTTTCATGCATGTGACATAACAAGCGTGTGTGGACAAATACAAGCATTGTTACATGTCTATGATTATAAACCACAAATTGTCACTAGATCCGATCCAAATAGTTAGATTTATCAGTTAATCATCTTATATGCTAACAAGTTTTGTTTGTTGGAAGCCATTTGATTTCTTATAATTTCTAGCGTGCAACGTTCACCTAAGTAATGTACTTCTAGATAGAATGACATGAAAATTAGTGACTTATTATATAATCAAGGTTACTTTTTGATGGTTAAAGGCAAAAGAAATTTTAGAGCCTAAAAAACTTAGAATAAGCAAGTGGAAAAACACTGAATATAATTGTATCAAAATTTTGTGAAGGAATACGGGTATGTTTTATACATTACTGCAAGTAATAGTAATACCTACAAATGATCAATTTAAAAAATGGAAAAATATGGAGTATAACTTATTTCAAAAAAAAAAAATTTGAAGATCTAAAGCCTGAAGGTGTACTTGCACATCATTGGCCACAAAATGCATAGGAATTACTAATTTTTTTAGCATCATTCATTAGGGTTATAAGATTGGGAAGAAACATGTCTAAACCATTGGGCAATGAGTATGTCCTTAAAATTTATGTAGCTAAATTGAAAATGTTCAGATGGTATGCTACATGTTAAAATATAGCCCATATAGGATTGGAATGAATGCACTTGTAAGAAGTTATATGTAGTTGCTACTACGCATAAATAAGGGAGAATCGGTTAGATGGTTTGGAATATTGAAGATTAGGTGTCAATTTAAGAGAAGTGATTGGATCTTAGTTGAAGTTTCAATAGAACTAGGGTCATGGGTATACTTAATATTTTTAACACAGTAGAATAAGATAATGCAACTGTTAGTTTCATTATGAGATACCCTTAATAGAGATACACTATAGAATAGATCTTTGATATTACTGAATACTATTAGGTTGCAAATAGCTTAGTTGAAAAAAGGATAGAACTAAATAATAAAATTAATTATGAGATGCTCTCAATAGAGCTAAACTATAGAAAAAGTCTTTGATATTACTGAATAATAATATTAGGTTCCAATGAACTTAGCTAAAAATGATAATACTGATAATAAAAGTAATAGCAACAACAAAGCATTATCCTAATTATTTGGTATTGGCTAGGGATCTCCTCCATTAAGTTCATCATTATCATATTCTTCTTAATTGTTTCCAAATAAGTGAAAGTACCCTAGAGGGGGGGTGAATAGGATAAATTACTAATCTAATCCGATTTAATGCCAGTTTAAAAACTTATTAACAAATTATCCTAACAAGTGTGAAATACAACAAGATATATGAGCTAGGATATGTAATTTAAACTAAGGGCGATATAAATATGATGCAATGGTGAAATAGAATAGAATGAACTATGAGCACAAAAATTACGCCAAGGCAAAACACAAACACACAATATGATCACGGAGTTCGGTCCTTCCGACCTACGTCTCCGCTCCCCACTCCTGGGGAGAATCCACTATCACGAGTTTTCAACATTCACCCAAAACATTTACAACTCCACACAATTTCGGTTTTCTAGCTCACCGAAAATTTTCACAACTCACATTATTGCAATTACACTTTACACCCGCTAAGTGTTGGTCTCTAGCTCATGTCGCCTTCCTCAAGTGCTCGGATTTACAACCTCTCCCTAGGATTTACTACCGACGTCACTCCTTTTGGAATCAATCATATGTCTCACCACACACTCCTCTCGGTGTACAAGTGTATTACAAAGTGATCTTATAAATAAAGCTCAATATAAGATTGTTTGTTCTCTATAATGGATGAGAACTCAATGTAATCTCACACTCTAAGTAACACAATCTCACAATCCCAAATATACTATGTATGAATTACTAAAAGCTCCATAGGTTGTGTGTGTAAACAAAGAATAAAATCAAATATAAACTTAATTTAATCTAGCAAAAATAAATATGATTAATTAAGCATAAACAAGCTAGATAATGAGTTTAAGAAAACTTCTCTAAAACAAGAGTGGGTGGATGTAGATTAAAGCCCAAACAAGAATGGATAATCTCCTCTTTCTCTTGTGAAAATTTCTTCACAAAACAAACTTAAAACAAAACTTAAACAAATTTTAAACACCCTTAAAACTTTTTTAAAAACATTCTTGGTAGTTAAAAATAGTTATGACAAAGGGGTATATACATAGTAGAAGAAATCAACCCAAGAAAACACCAAAAACCCATAAAAACAATAAAATAAACAAAAACTGGAAAATAGTCGTTACTGTGCAATGACTAGTTCATAAGTTGACGTATGTCTTATGAGTCGACTTGTTTCAGTTGAACTCAACATACAAAAATAACAATCAAGAAAACAGTTCATAAGTCGACTTATAAGTCGACTTATAAGTCGACTTATAAGTCGACTTCCTGTAATTTTAAGTCGACTCAGCAGATAAAAATTATATTTTCCAAAACAGTTCATAAGTCGACTTGCTACAGTACATAAGTCAACTTATAAACACGCACAGGCACTTTTCATGTATGAAAACTGAGTTTTGAAGTGCCTTTAAAAATAGTAATTAAATTTTAAAAAATATAAAACTTTGGGAAATAATTATAAACATGAAAATGAACATATTACAAAAAGAATTTTTTAAATTGCATCTCCCAATTATGAAAACTCGTCATTTTGCAAAATAGGTCAAAATATGAAATGTCAACACACTTGTTTTTGACATTTTGACATAAACAAAATTTTGAAAACTCTTGAATGGATTTATCGACTAAGTAAAAGATATAAACTAGTGTTGTTTAGTCCATAAACCAATAACACAATATTTTCCCAAGAATGTTGTTTTGCATAATATATGCATTTTTATAAAAACCAAAATGATAAATATGAAACGTATGAGTATGTATATGAATATATCTATTGTTTCATATTTGTATAACTAAACCAAAAACAAAAACAATAAATATGAAATATGTAAGTATATAAAAATAACTATTTGTTTCATATTTATATAAACTTGAAAGCTATAAAACCCAAAACGTGTATGTGTGTATATATGATCTTTAAGTACCAAATATACCAAACAATGATCTTCGTGATGCTCGATCTTGGTAACATGGATGAAGCTTGATCTTGTATACGACTTGAATTGTAAATGGCTTCACTCCACTATTTTCGCCAACCTCCATTTGATATGATAGTTATGACGTAATCCATCCAACCTCCAACAAATGTTTGTGTAGATTACCTAACAAAACAAATGCAAACACTCGACACGCGTTTTTAGGAATTTTTTATAATAATTAAAATAAGATTATGGAGTAGGTTCATAAACACGAGACCTAACAAGACTAACAATAAGTTATTATATGCCTACCTCTAGTTTTTCTTTCTTTAGGAACTAGAATCTTATTACTCCTAAGTCCTAACTATTGCATTTAATGGCTTATGATGCATATGATGAAGCCATCTCAAATGATTCTCTCTCATTGAATTTGTCAATTATCGACCGTAAATGCTTGAAGAAAAGTTACATAATCAATTTAGTTAGTATTTTTCTTCTTTTATTTCTCAGATTGCTTTTTATATTGATGTAGATTGGAAAATGCACTATGAATCGGTATAGGAAACTCGATTGCTGTTTGTAGATGTGGAGTGGTTAGGAAACACTTGTTAAATTGTTCTCAAAAAATGCTAAATAGCATTTATTACAATGTGTTTGTGAAGTCATACCAGCTAGAAAAGACTCAAAAGAGCACATGTACATGAATGGAGAAGCAAACTCGCTTTTTATCTTTAACATCAATGTCGTTTATTTAAAATGTATTCAATGTCCACCATGGTTTCAAGTCACCTAAAGGTTTCATTTACTTTGTCCAAGATTAGGAACATGACAATACTTTTTTGGTAATTATTCCAGGTTGTGCATTTGCTCAACTTGTGGAATAGTGGTCAATGCAAGAAAAATATTGCTTTGTATGGGTTGCTAATTTTTTAATGTATTACAGCAAGTTGTAGGTCTAAACATACTACAATCAAACATCCATGAGAAAAGAGAATGCAATGGTGGGAAGAGAAATATTTAGGAGAACTTGTAATATTCGTGCACATAAAAGGGCAAGAAACGGTGGAAAAATAGAAAGAGTAGATAAAGTTATGACTCATTAACATTTTAATAGTAACTTTATTAAATATGGTGAGGAGGGAAGACCAATAGAAAACGAAATATTTTTTGGGATAAATTGATAAATTACGAGGGAAGAGAGATCCATAACATAGGGAAATTGTAGAAAGAGAGGAGAGTTATAAAACATATTGAAGTAACTTCGTAATATTTTTATTGATTAACGGCCAATGCGCCCGAGGAATTATTTGGCTTTATAAACAAGAAGTGTAGCAACTAACAAATGTATATATACATTTTCATTTGTCGATAATAAGGATAAGCTGTGCTGATCTTAAGAAGAATAGATAAGAGATAATGTATCAATTAGAATTCTGGAACGGTTGTCGATGAGGGTTCACATGACTTCCACGAATTCTTTTTCTTGGTATTTCCCAATATGTCTAGCCTTTGTAACCATTGCTCTCATCCGACTCCACTTTTCTTTTCCACGGAAGATATCTAACACTTGAGCCTGCATAAGCTAACTTAAGCCTTAAATTGAAGTTCTTTTTTTTTTAAAATTTCATTTAACTTGGCTTAGTTGAATTAACCTGTGGTTGTTTCTCTTAGTTTCATTGATCAACTTTATTTTTGAATGACTCTTTAACAGAAAGCAACATTTGGTAATTATGTTTTTGACAATATGTGTCTGTGTGCGTCTGTATGAACAACTTGCTTCCATTCAACCTACTGATCATTATTTAACCTCCATTTATGACCAGATGAACTTTACAACCTAACATTTCTCTTATAAAAATTCTTTGGAACACCTTCATACATGGATGACTTCAATCTCTCTTGCTATTTAAAAGGAAACTAGCATATCAGCACATGCCATGCATCTTCTTGTAATAGTAATTATTGTCTAAATAATTATTTGTTGTACATATTATTTAATTTAAGGTGATTTAATGCATATATAAGTTACTAATAGGGTTAAGTGTAAAAAATGCATCCTATTTAATTTAAGATGATTTAATTCATATAAGTTACTAACATGGTTCAGTGTAAAAAATGCATCATAGATTTTATTATTTAGTAACTAAACAACGGACGATTTTAATACAAAATTTTGACTAGTTTATTTAAAACATTGTAATTGTAGAATGTGATATCAAAAATAAATAAAATTTTATTATTAACTCACATTTGGATCTTGTATATTTCGATTCAAGTTTGGCCGGTTGTTATTGCTAGTTTCAAAGCCATTTTGATGGGTGAAAATACATCTATAGTTAGAGATTTTATCATATATGTTATTACTTATCTAGTTGGTAACAATGAATATTGTGTTATAAATTTATTACTTAATGATTTTTGTCAATCCTAATTAGAAATAATACAATTTAGTAAATTACTAAAGACATTATGCATATATTAAAAATAAGAAAGTTACATTTAAATCTCTATTTAGAAGATTTTATTTTAAAATAATATTTAATATTTTTGTCATCTTGTAATTGTTTTGCTAAGATTATTTGAAAGAATTATGCTACCTTTTAAATGAGTGAGAGAGATATATATGGCATGACATTTATAATATTATATATGAAATTACCATTTTTCTCATCACTCTTCTACAAGATGTCCACCTTTCATCCATTTTTTGTTTGCCCTCATTATTTCCATTATATAGTAGCATAGATGTTAAGTTTAGTAATTCATTGTAAATCCATGTCCATCCAAGAGAATAGGATTCCAAATGTTTAATCCCCAAGATCGCGACTAGGATGGACAGTATGAGTTGTGGTCTCTCTCATTCTCTCTTTTTAGGAGATCGTGCTTGTTTCCACTTCCATATTTTTTAATAGTTGTGTATAGCTTTCTGATAAGGTTCAACTAGTTTGCACTGACTAGGTTCTATTTAGAAGTATGTTCTTTCATGCTAGCTTCTCCCAATTGAGAACAAATGCAACTGCTTAGGCTTTAAGAGGTGCTCATCGTCTTAATTTTTTGGTGCAAGGAACCTTGGCTTAGTACTAAACCAAGTGAACCTCGGGGTCTGGGGTCCCCCTTTCACAGTCCTGACCTAGGTGAGTAGCACAAGTGTTGTCATGCCTAATAATTAGAAATTGAGGATGCATAATGCTATAGACACGGGTTGATCCTTTCCCAAGGTTATCGATAGCGGATAACGTCGCGTAGCGGTGGGGCATCGCTAAGGCTATTTCGGGCTATTGCGGCAAAATAACGGTAAAAAGCGCAAAGTCAAATAGCGGTCTAATTTAGATATGTATAAATACTAAAAAAGAAAAATCTAAGAAATCTAAAAGTACATATTGGATGATTTAAAGAGATCCTAAACATGAAATAGACATGTAACCATCACGTAATATCGAAGATGACTGGAGGAGTCAAAAAGTCGTTATTTTCGAGAAGAAGAGCTTAGCGGTGACAGGACTATCCTAAGAGGAGCTCACGGTGAAGGAGGTGAAAGGAAGTATCAAGGTAAGTGTCAAAGGCTATGAGAGGTGACGGGAGTATGCTGAAAATCACAGGAGACGGTGGAATACAATGGTCAAGGATTGAGTTTAATTTTTAAAAAAAATAAGCCTCAAACCGCTTTTAAATAGCAGTCAAAAAGCAAAATTCGAATATAATCGCTCACTATTTACCGTTATGACACACTATTGGCCGCTTTTGCACATATTCCGTAATATGTCAACGCTATTGCGTGATAGCGTAGCGGGCGATAGCGTCACGGGAAGAGACCGTTAACGCTATTAGCGCCGCTATTGCGGGGCTATTTACCGTTATTTATAACAGTGTCTTTGCCCTTTTGAGCTAAGACTAAGCCCCCAATCAGTAGGGTACTTGTTGGGGGTATTCATCTTCTTGATTTCTATAGATAGATGCGGAGATCATGGGATTGAGGTACGTAGTATCTTCTTAAACTAAAAATAGGAGAAAGTTAGGAGGATAATTTCCTTGTGTGGACCTTGGTATCCATTATCAATCTCACACCCTACCCGGTCTTTAATTTCAGTTAACTTGGCTTAGTTGAATTAACCTATGGTTGTTTCTCTTAGTTTCATTTATCAGCTTTATTTTTGAATGACTCTTTAATAGTTGAAAGTAACATTTGGTAATTATGTTTTTGACATTATGTGTCTGTGTGCGTCTGTATGAACAACTTGCTTCCATTCAACCTACTGATCATTATTTAACCTCTATTTATGACCAGATGAACTTTACAACCTAGCATTACTCTTATAGCAAATTCATTGGAACACCTTCATACATGGATGACTTCAATCTCTCTTGCTATCTAAAAGGAAACTAGCATATCGGCACATGCCATGCATCTTCTTGTAAAAGTAATTATTGTCTAAATAATTATTTGTTGTACATATTATTTAATTTAAGGTGATTTAATGCATATATAAGTTACTAATAGGGTTAAGTGTAAAAAATGCATCCTAATTAATTTAAGATGATTTAATTCATATAAGTTACTAACAGGGTTCAGTGTAAAAAATGCACCATAGATTTTATTATTTAGTAACTAAACAATGGACAATTTTAATACAAAATTTTGACTAGTTTATTTAAAACATTGTAAATGTAGAATGTGATATCAAAATAAATAAAATTTTATTATTAACTCACATTTGGATCTTGTATATTTCGATTCAAGTTTGGCCAGTTGTTATTGCTAGTTTCAAAGCCGTTTTGATGGGTGAAAATGCATCTATAGTTAGAGATATTATCATATATGTTATTACTAATCTAGTTGGTAACAACGAAAATTGTGTTATATAAATTTATTACTTGATAATTTTGTCAATTCTAATTACCAATAATACAAGTTAGTAAATTACTAAAGACATTATATATATATTAAAAATTAAAAAGGTATGTTTAAATCTCTATTTAGAATATTTTATTTAAAATAATATTTAATATTTCTGTCATCTTATAATTGTTTTGCTAAGATTATTTGAAAGAATTATGCTGCCTTTTAAATGAGTGAGAGATATATATTTCATGACATCTATAATATTATATATGAAATTTCCATTTTTCTCATCAGTGTTCTACATGATGTCCACCTTCGATCCATTTGTCGTCTACTTTGAAGTTTTCCATTATATAGTAGCATAGATGTTAAGTTCAGTAATTCATTGTAAATCCATGTCCATCCAAGAGAATAGGATTCCAAATGTTTAATCCCCAAGATTGCATAGAGTGACCAGGGTGGACAGTAAGTGGTGGTCTCTCTCATTCTCTCTTTTCAAGAGACCGTGCTTGAGTCCACTTCCATATTTTCATAGCTGTATTGCTTTCTGACAAGGTTCAGCTAGTCTGCATTGACTAGATTCTACTTGGAAGTATGTTCTTTCGTGCTAGCTTATGTTCTTTCGTGCTAGCTTCTCCCAAATGAGAACAAATGTAACTGCTTAGGCTTTAAGAGGTGCTCATCTTCTTGATTTTTTCGGTGCAAGGAACCTTGGCTTAGTACCACACCAAGTAAACCCCGGGGTTTGGGGTCCCCCTTCCACAGTCCAGACATAGGTGAATAACACAAGTGTTATCATGCCTAATAATTAGAAATTGAGGATTGGTAATGCCATAGACACGGGTTGATCCTTGCCCTTTTGAGCCAATACACTAAGCCCCCAGCCAGTAGACTACGTTGTGGGGGGTATTCATCTTCTTGATTTCTATAGATAGATGTGGAGATTATGGGATTGAGGTACATAGTATCTTCTTAAACTACAATAGGAGAAAGTTAGGAGGATAATTTCCTTGTGTGGATCTTGGTATCGATTATCAATCTCGCACCCTACTCATGGGAGTGAACAAGCAGATGAAACCGCTGTCACTAGAATTGCATGTTTTGTACTTAAACTGAGCCAGGGAGGCGGAATGTATAAAGGCAACTGTTAGCATATGAAAATTTCTTGATCATAGTGAAATTTCTTTTTGCCTGCCAAAAAAAAAGCCCAAAAAAACCCCCGAAACCCACCCGAAAAAAGGAAAAAAAAAACACAACAAAACACAAACTGAAAGTGAGATGGTGAGAGAAAATATTTAAAAACAGATGAAATTTGCTGAAACTATTTAAAAATTACATGTATTGAGAAAATATATGAAGTCGACTGTTACCTGTAAAATATTTCATGACATGGTTCAGTAAGTTTTGCCTTGTTGTATTCATTTCACTTGTTATAACATATGACATTCTTGACTTTCAGCTTCGAAATGGCATTGTTCAGAAAATTTTGCCTTGTACTCATTTCACTTACTATAACTGCATGACATTCTTTTGACTTTCAGGTTCGAGATGCCTTACAATATATGGTGTGGTGGATGCAATTCCATGATTGCCAAGGGTGTAAGATTCAATGCAGAGAAAAAGCAAGTGGGAAATTATTATTCTACAAAGGTACGAGGATTGATGGTTTTGCGTACAATTTTTTTAGTATGTCAATGCAGTACGAAACTTGTCTCACTATAATGAATCTTATATTTTCTATTGGGTTGAGTCAACTTAACTGCTTGATTTCTTCTTGTGGATTTTAAGACTCGAGCGTGCAGTTTCTAGTGCATATGATCTTGTAGAATCCAGTGTGAAGCATAGAGATGAGTCTATTAGAATTAATTACTCTAGAACTTTTCAAAGTTGCTGCTGTTTCCAAGCTTGACTCATAGATTTTACCATTTTGACCTGTTTTCTATTAATCATTGGTATTGTGTACCCGTTTATATTTGTCTAGGCTTGTTGTATTTTAAGCAATTTTTGTTTGTTCTTCCCTCCTTGATTAATACATCATCTTGATGCTTCTGTACAATTAGATATGGAGCTTCACAATGAAGTCAGCATGCTGTCAGCATGAAATAGTCATACAGACAGACCCAAAGAATTGTGCATATGTGATTATTAGTGGAGCCCAGAAGAAGACAGAAGATTATGATGTTGAGGATGCTGAAACATTTGCTCTTCCAGCAGATGAAGACAGAGCCAAGTTGTCAGATCCTTTCTACCGTCTTGAGCACCAAGAAGAAGACCTGCAAAAGAAGAAGGAAGCCGAGCCGGTGCTAGTTCGCCTGCAGAAAGTGTCTGACAGTAGGCATTCTGATGATTACAATCTTAACAGAGCCCTCCGTGCTCGTCTTAGGGTAAGTTTTAGATGATTATTTGTTTATTCTTACATGTATTAAGTTTTCCAAGTATGGGGACTTCTGTTTATTGCTTCGAGATTGCGTGAGCAGAAAAAATAATTAAAAAAAGAACAATACTGCAATAAGGGGCATAAATAGCTTGCAGTTTAAATAGAAAGTCCAAGTGAGAAAAAGAAAGAGTAGAGTTTGAAGGTGCTGAGTTTGATGCATATTTAATACTATATATTTAGAGCACAGGTTAAAGATAATAGGCTAACTTATTTATCTTTACCTTTTTTAAGCTGGTTTTTGTATGTCCTCTCTAGAGAGGATAATGAATATATACTATTACCTACATGGTAAAAACTTGGTAATAGGGTACGTGTCTTAAGTGACGGGCAACAATCTGAACTGCAAAATGTATGAAAACTTGGGTGGGAATTTAATTGTAAATGGTTGGATATTGGGTCTCAACCTTTTTATTGCATACGTTTATAGTAGGTTTAAAATGCTTTTAAAAGAAAATTACTTCATTTTCATAGTTTATTGTTAGAGGATTAGTGAAAATTTCCTCCACCGATCAGCGAAAAAGAATAAGAATCATTGGTTGCAAGCTAATGTTTGAGTTAGTGGTTAAAACTTAAAGGTTTTTCCTCCTAGGATATAACTTTAAAACATAGTCATTTCACAAAAACCACCTTTTACTATCAATTTCTACATAAACCACCTTTAAACAAGTTTTTGTTGTAATCAACCACCTCTATCCGCTTTTCGGTTTTTTTTTTTGGGTATAATGATTAGTTATCAAAAATCAAGTATGTTAGAGAGGTGATTCTTAATGATGGTTAGGTGGGGTCAATTATTGGAAAAACTTAACCACAAAGTGGGTCTAGGTCGTTGATTGTAGCAAGAAATCATTTAAAGGCGGTTTATGGTTAAATTGACAATCAAAGGTGGTTTTTGTGGAACAACTGGTTTCTAGGGGGAAAAAACCTGAACTTGTAACCATGACAGATGAGTTTTGCCACGTAGGTTAGAAGCACGCATTTTCTAACTTTGGCTTTAAGAAAGAAAACCATATACATGTCTTCGGAAAAGGAGTAATTTTACCACATTGTTTGCAACAAGGTTTCTTTTTCTTTAAACTTGTCTAGGCAATTAATCAACTATTGTACATCGACATTTTAAAGGGTAAATTTCACAAAACCCTCTAGAACTTTATATATCAGACAAAACCCTGTGATTCTTAACTTCTACTTTCATAATTTTACTCTCAGGGCCAGAAGAAGAAAGTCGCTCAGGAAGAAGAGGTTTCAAGAAAGATGGGTCTAGGAATCCGACTTCTCCCTTCATCTTCAGAAGATGCAGCTGTAGCCTCTGGCATGAGATTCTCTTCCAAGTTTGAGAGGAACAGGAAGGATAAGCGAGCTGCCATCAAAGCCTCCTCAATCTTTGGAGAACCATCTACATCTAGAAGCAGGATGTTAGAGCTCGAGTCAAAGAGGAGGAAGTTAAAAGTGAGTTCTGCATCAGCTTTGTTGGCAGGGAATATTAAGCCTTCGTCATGGACTCAGAGTCGGAGTGGTGGACGAAAATAGTTTAATTGCATTGCTTGATCTTTTTCCTTCTGCCTATATTGTTGTAATGACTCATGCATTTCTGAAAGTATGGGTGAAATATCTGTTTATGTTGGTTTTCTGGCTTGCTGGAGGTGTATTTATGTATTTGGTTCGTAGTTAGTTTGAGAGGACAGGTTTGAGCGATAAGAGTTTAGATTCTGGATCTTATATTGTGCAAATTCAACGCATAAATGGCATGGGATATTGTTTGTAGGGTCTCTACCTCCCATCTTTATAAGTAGAATGAAAAGCAGTGTGCTACAGAAGTTGGATTTTCTCTAAAAATCTTTTTTGACGGTCAGATCAATATCAAATCATAAATGTTATGTATGTAGAACAGGATATGAGAAAAAATGGCACTTATATACCCTGCCCTATTGTTTCAACTGCTTTCACTTATATGTATCTACTTGTATTCGGTAGCAAAAAAATATCTTCGAGTTTTTTAAACTTGCACTTATATACCCTTGTTTTTTTGGCAGCACTTAAATACCCAAATGTTTTTACAGTTAGCACTCAAATGTCCTAAAGTTTTTACAACTAGCACTTGAATAATACCCTACAGTTCTTAAAAATTGCACATAAATACTCTCAGTTATGCAAATTTTGAGGGCATTTAAGTGCTAGTTTTAAAAACTTTAGGATGTTTAAGTGTCAAATTTAAAAACTTTAGGGTGTTTAAGTGTCAAATTTAAAAACTTTATGGTATTTAAATACAAGTTTTAATGATTTTAGGGTACATAAGTGATATAAAAAACAACCGAGGGTATATAAGTGCAAGTTGAAAACTTAGGGCATTTTCTTGCTATCAAATATAAGTGTTATGGTGTTCTCAATCGTCAAAGTGTGACCCTTCGCCAACAACAGACATGTGTACTTCTACATGCAATGCCCCATTCAAATTGGCAGCCATAGACCAGCAAGGATTCCAACTCAGCCGACTCGTCGAGTCGACATCTCTTTATGTCGACACAAATGGCGGTACTAGTCGACCCTCTTGTCCAAGATGACTCGCAACGAGCCCACTCAACTAATTATTCGATGCCTCACGAGAACGACTCGAAAGTTGTTACCTCTCGGCGAAGCTAGAGGACGACTTTAGCCTCGAGCATCTCTCGTTGACATAACGTCGACGCTGCATTTAATGCTTGGCAGACGCCATCATGCCTCTAGCCCCGATAGTCTTCATGACTCATCGGACCATGTCGGCACCACCATGCCTTAGATCACGTGTCATTTAATGCTGAGGTGATCTCTCCTCCACTCACCGAGCGATGTGTATAAAGTAAGTACTAACACAGTCGCCAGCCCATACTTCTTCACAGCCATGCTGTGCTCGGCCAAAGTGACAATTCTACCCTTATATCATCAGTATAAATAAGAGGTACTATTCTAACAAAAAGAAGACTTTTGGATCTTTTTTAGAAATCTAATCTTCTAAGATATATCTGCAAATTATACTGCACACACAAGAACTCAGAGTTCTTCACTTTCCCCACTCAAGTTCACCAGCTGACTTGATCGTTGGAGGAACCACGGGAAAACCAATCTCCGTCCTCTCACGAGTATTTACTTGTGCAGGCTTTAGCTACTCAACTCAGAATCGGATATTCGGGGAAAAAAGTGGCCCCTCATCAACTTCATCATCATCCAACCATTTTAATTGACTGTGTGATCATTTAGCATCAACAGTTTGGCGCTCACTATGAGGCTATTTTCTTTTTTGAGAAAGCATGTCTGGTCCTGAGCATGGGTCTGACTAGTCTTGCCCTGTAGAACCACACCAGAGCTACTTTACTCGAGCGCAGCTTGAAGAAACAGCTCATCAGATTTCACAAATCTCTCCAACAGCAATTCACTACCTTTACTAGCAAACTTCTCAGCCGTCTTCCACAGCCGCAGCGAGCTACCTCAGTTGTCCCCCCACCTTCTGAAGACCTACGGTCAGAGACTTAACCTCCTTCCAGAGCACAGCACGTAGTCCCGCCTCAGACTCATCATGCTGCTACCAAGCAGTTGCGGGATCACGTTGATTACACGACCCCACCACCTCACCGACCAACTTGCCCAGCAGAGCCTCGCTAACGTCTTCTCTCTCATCAAGAAATCACCGACGAGAGTCCTGGCCCTGGTCACATTGGAGACCGCACCAGGGGAGCAACCTCTAAGACTCTCCCCCATCATTGTGCATCTCCAGCCCCCTCTGCTACCATGGGGCCTCTGGATATGATCAAGTGTATAGACCGGTCGCAGAAGCCAATGGGGGGAACACCCCTCTTTCAGATGATCTTATGAATGTCTCATGTGAGAAGTTCAAGATGCCTCACATGGAGAAGTATAAGGGCGAGGGAGACTCCTCTGAGCTGTTAGACCCTAGACCCTAGGGGGGTGATTAGGGTCTTATGCTAATCTAATCCAATTTTTTGCTAATTAAAACTAATTAACAAGTTATTCTAGCAAGTATAAAATACAACAAGATATATGAGCTAGGATAAGCAATATGCACAATGAGATATATCCTATATGATAAATATTACAAATATATGCAAGGATATATTAACTAATATAAGGGTGATATAATCAAACTACAAATGTGATAGTGTGCAAATAAACAATGCAAACACACAATATGATCACGGAGTTCGGACCTTCCGTCCTACATCTCCGCTCCCCACTCCCGGGGAGAAATCCACTATCACAACCGGGTTTTCTACGCTCACCCGAATAACGTTTACACCTCACACTCGGTTTTCTAGCTAACCGAAAACTTTACAATCGACACTCTTGCAATCACACTCTACACCCTCACAAGTGTTGGACCTAGCCGTGTCTCTCTCAAGTGTTCGGTTACAACCTCTCCCTAGGCTCGTCAACCGACGCCACTCCTCTTGGGACGATCCCCGACTCTCACCACACACTCCTCTCGGTATACAAGTGTATTACAAAGTGAATCTCACAATATGGCTCAATATAAATCAAATGATTATTCTCTAAACAAGGTGAGAACTCAATTAAGCACAACTCTTAGTCACAAACCCACAACCCAAAATTATACTATGTATGTAAATACAAAAAGCTCAAGTGGGTGTGTGTAAACAATGAGTGAAATCAAATCAACTAAACTCAATATAAAACTAGCTTTAATAGAAATGATAATCAATAAATAATTATAAATAAAAGCTAGAGTTGAGTTTAGGAAAACTTCTCTAGATGACAAGAGAGAGAGATGGATTGAATGCCCAAAATACAATTGATAATCTCCTCAAGCTCTTGTAAAACTTTCTTCATAAACCAAACCCTTAAACAAGCTTAAAACAAGCTTAAACTCTTTTTAAAACTCTTTAAAACATTCTCTTGTTGTGTATAAGTGTTGAAGGATGATGGGTATTTATAAGAACTTAAGACAACAACCCAAAGCCAAAGAAAAGCCCAAAAAACGATGCAAATCCCCAAAAAATCGGAACCAGGAAAATATAGCCGTTATGCTACAGTAACTTTCACGGTCGACCGTGGGTACTGTAGCAGTCTGGCAGATCTAATTTTTCCACATCTCTGGTTTTATAAAATCAATTAAACATAGTAAATCAACTCCAAAAATTATGAAATTTTGAGAGAAGGTTCTAGACATGTATATGAACATGTTAGAGAAAGAATTTCTGAAAAATCACTTCCCAGTTGAGAGAAATAAATATTTGAACACAGATAAACAGTTTCTGAAAAACTACTGAAAATACGGTTTTGTAAATTCAATTGAAAATAACAAAACAACTCCAAAAATAGTAAAAATTTGAGGGAAGTTTATAAACATGTAGATAAACATGTTAGAGAAAGAATTTATTAAATATTACTTCCCATTTGTGAAAACCATCTGTTTTGTAAGAACATGCACGAACATGCACGAACATAAACTTGTTAAAACTTGATTTTTACAAAACGAGTTCAAACAACTTTGAAACATTTTCAAACATTCTTATAGACTTAATAAAAGATGTATATCATTGTTGTTAAGTCCATAAACCAATAAAACAATATTTTCACATAATTGCATATTCTATGCAATAAATATAAAACACAATAATAAATATGAAATATGCAATCTCATATTTATAAACATGAAAACTCAAAACTATGTATGTATATATATATATAATGTGTGTGAATATAAGATTGAGCTTAAAGTACCAACACACATAATATAAACCTAAACTAATGTTACCCAAGCTTGATCTTGATCTTCATTATAGCTCAACTTGGTAAACTTGAATGAAGCTTGTAATTAGATCTTTAACTTGATAGCAAGGCTTCACTCCACTATTCTGACAACCTCCATTTGATATGATCGTTATGGCGCATTCCATCCAACCTCCAACACGTTGTTTGCCTAGAATAAATATGAAAATACAAACACTAGACAAACAACATTAGAAGTAAATTGTTTGTTAAACATCATCAAAACAAGAAGGCCAACATGAGCATGTTCAAAACTACTATGATGTGATGAGCATGCTCCAAGCATCGGAAGCAGTCATTTTTCGATGCTTCCCCATTATTCTTTAGGGGAGTGCCAAGCTCTGGTGGAACACTCTTGAGAATAAGTCCATCAGCAGCTTCTAACATCTCACCCGGAAGTTCATCCACCACTTTCTGGCTGACACCAAGCAGAAGCTACCCCCTAATGTGTTGATTCAAATGAGGCAAGGGCCCGGAGAGAGCCTTCGAGCCTACTTCAAGAGGTTTCAGGCAAAGAGACTGGAGGTCAATGACCCAGGCAGTGTGGTTGCTATGTCTGCTCTCGTGGCCTGCTTGCAGAGCAACGAGTTGGCCAACTTGCTTGACAAGAAGCCAATCATCAATTATGAGCAACTGATCACCAAAGCCCACGGGACATGGAGGATGCCTGAGCCTACAAGGCGGCAGCCAGAGCCATAAAGACCTCCACAACAACAACTTCAGTAGCACCAGTAGTGCCCGTTGCACCAACCGCACTAGCAGCAGTTCCGACAGTGACCCTGACACCAGAATAGGCTAGAGGCCTCCCTATAAGGCACGAGTGGCTGAAAGACCCTCCAAGAGTCGACTCTCGTACTAATCGGTCCAACAGGAGGGACCGATAGAGGGACCCGAGGCCGAAGTCTGCTCTCACTATCTTCAACACCTCCCTCACCAAAGCTCTCACCATGGTCCAGAAGGAGGGAAACCTAAAGAAGCATGCTCCCCAGATGAGGTGAAATCCATGGAGCCAAGACTCCAGGTAGTTTTGTCGCTATCACAAGGATCACAGCCACCTAACCAATGATTGTTGTATCCTAAAGATGGACATGAAAGATCTGATCGAGATAGGGTACTTGAAAAACCTTGTCTCTCAGAGAGGCCGTAGGGAAGTTGTCCTAACCAAGGCGGATAGAAGATCCCGCTCGTGGTCGCCTCATCCTCGACCGTGCCAAGATAGCCGACCCCTGGAGCATAGCTATAAGGGGGTCATCAATATGATCAGTAGCGGTCCCACCACTGGAGGGTCATCCAACAATGCCCTTAGGAGATATGCTAAGAGAGCATTGTGGGTCGACCAAGGCGACAAGATGATGAAGGCGGAGGAGCTCATATCTTTTGAGGATGCCAACCTGCAAGGTGTTAAGATGCCTCATGGCGACCCCATCGTCATAACAGCAGGATAAATTGCTACTACGTGAAGCGGATCATGGTCAACACATGGAGTTCGGTGGACATCTTGTATGTCGACGCCCTCAACCAGATGGGCATCGACAAATCTTGCTTGCTCCTCTGTAGAGGCCCCTCATCGGATTCACCGGTCACTCTCTTTTGATAGAAAGGATGATTACTCTCCCCCTAACTATTGGAGAGTACCCTAGGCAAACCACCATCCAAGTCTAGTTCCTGGTGATGAACCTCAAGTCGGCTCATAATGTTATTTTGGGTCGAACCACCCTTCAACTTCTATGGGCCGTTCCTTTAACTTATCACCAGATGATGAAGTTCCTAACTCCTAATGTAGTCGGAGTCACCAGGAACAACCAGCGAGAGGTTAGGTCCTGTTAGCTGCTCTCGACCAAGGGTAAGGGTGCGTAAGATGCCTTGCCTATTGAGAAAGTATGCCTCCAGTTGGAGAAAGCAACAGAGCGACAGAGAATGACACCGGTGGAAGAGCTTCAGGAGATACCAATCGACCGAAAGGACAGAAGACGGTCAAGATTAACTCTAGCCTAGTCGAGCCCTTGTGAGGAGCAATGACAGATTTCTTACAGGCAAACGCTGATGTGTTCACCCGGGGATCCGAAGATATGTTAGGGGTTACCTCCGAAGTGATAATCCACGAGCTGGCTGTCGACAGGCATATTAAGCCTGTGTGACAAAAGAAGAGATATCTTGGCCCAGAATGCCAGAAGATGGCAGCCAATGAAGTCGAACGACTTCTTAGATCGGGTTTCATCCGAGAAGTCCAATACCCGGTTTGGTTAGCTAATATAGTGTTGGTGAAGAAGGCGCTGAACAAATGGAGGATGTGTGTGGACTTCACCGACCTTAACAAATCTTGCCCCAAGTATAGCTATCCCATGCCTCGAATCGATCAACTAGTGATGAGAGTGCCGAACATGAGCTGCTTAGCTTCATGGACACCTTCTCCGGCTACAACCAGATCATCATGGCAAAGCATGATTAGGAGAAGACCTCCTTTATCACCGACTTGGGGATATACTGTTACAAAATGATGCTATTCGGATTGAAGACTGCTGGAGCCACATATCAGAGACTTGTTAAGAAGGTCTTCAAACACCAGATCGGCCACAATCTGGAAGTTTATGTGGATGACTTGCTGGTGAATTCGAAGCAAGCGTCGGCCTACATATCCGACATGGATGAGACCTTCTCCACTCTCCGATGCTACCGAATGAAGCTTAATCCTGCCAAATGTGCCTTTCATGTGCAATTAGGAAAATTCTTAGGGTTCATGATCACCCAGAGAGACATAGAGATCAACCCTGAGAAGATGGCCGCTATAGAGCGACTGCCCGAGCTGCGCACCTTGAAAAATATCCAAAAGCTGAATGGAAAGATAGTGGCATTGGGTCGCTTCCTCACCACATCTGTCGAGAGGAGCCTCTCATTCTTCAAAACTCTAAGGGGAAGCAAGAACCTGAAGGGGAGAATGACATGGACGGTTGAATGTAGTGTAGCTTTTTAGGATCTCAAGGCCTACTTAAGTACAAACCACTGCTAAGCCAGCCCATAGGGGGAGAGACATTGTACCTATACATGACTGTCTCCTCCGAAGTCGTTAGTTCCATCCTTGTTTGATAAGAAGATAATATTCAAAAGCCTGTTTATTATGTGAGCCGAATTCTAAAAGCGGATGAGCTCAACTACCCCCTCATAGAGAAGGCTACCTTCGTCCTCATCACCATTGCGAGGAGACTCCGCCTTACTTCCAAGCTCATGCCATAATTGTGTGGGCAAGTCTATCTCTAAAGAAAGTGCTAGACAGACGCATAACCTCTAGGAGGATAGTCTCCTGGCCAATCAAACTCAGCGAGCATGATGTGCAGTTCGAACCTAGGATGACAATTAAAGCTCAAGCATTGGCTGACTTCCTGATTGAGTCGACCTCACCAAGCGATGAGCCAGATGCAACTTCACCGTTAATTCAGCCAGCACCTCCATCAATCCAAGCATCTACTCCATAGATCCATCACACTCCATAATATGATTCATCCGAATACGCCTCATGGTGGTTATTGAAGGTGGATGGGTCCTCCGAAGAAGTTGGCAGTGGAGCGGGAGTGGTCCTGCGCAGCCCTGATGGGTTGATGCACGAGCACTCTATTTCTTTTAACTTTTTAACCTTAAACAATGAAGTCGAATATGAGGATCTTCTTGCTAGCCTTTTAGCGACACAAGCACTAAAGGCAGAGCATATCTATATCTTGGCCAACTCGCAGTTAGTCATCCATCAGGTGAATGGACGATATGCAGCTAAAGATCCGAGGATGGCCTTATATCTCAAAGCTACTAAGGAGCTTTTGACCAGTTTCTTAGATTTCAAGATAGCTCAAGTCCCCCGTGCTCTCAATGCTTGGGTGGATGTCATCTCCAAGCTTGGGTCGACAAGCTCAAGGATCAGCTTTGGGCCTGTCTACACCGATACCCTCGAGCGACCCAGCATCTCTAAGTCACTAGAGACCATCATAGAGACCAAGACGCCTATCATGCCATGTTGGTTGGATCCTATTGCTCTCTATCTAACACAGGGTATCTTTCTTGAAGATCCCATCGAAGCCAGGCATCTACAAAGGAACTCTTGTCGCTATCTCATGATCGATGGACAGCTCTATCGGATGTCATACTTGAGCAGCGGTCTAGGACCCTATCTGCGGTGCCTTCGGCCACCAGAGGCCATCTATGTACTTAGGGAGATTCATGAGGGCACATGTGGAAACCATTCTAGGGGCCGAACCCTTGCGCAGAAAGTCATCCACCAAGGGTACTACTTGCTTACTATCTTGGCTGAGTTAAGGCAACTCATCTCTTGGTGTAAGAAGTGCCACTTCTACTCGTCCATCCTGCGAGTAGCGGCCACTGAACTAACTTCCATTCTGAATCTCATAACTTTTGCTCAAGGGGGGCTAGATTTGCTGGGTCCTCTTCCCTTAGCTTCGAGACATAGGAAGTTTCTCATTGTGGCGATTAACTACTTCCCCAAATGGATTAAAACCGAACCATTGGCCAAAATTAGTGAGAATAATGTCATAAGTTTTGTATGGAAGTCCATTGTCTACCATTTCGACATGCCTTGGTCCTTCATGACTAACAACGGCACCCAGTTTGACAGCAGGGGCTTCCGAAGCTTTTGCGAGGAATTCAACATTCAACTCAAGTTCTCCTCAGTCACCCACCCTAAATCCAACGAACTTGCAGAGGCTGCCAACAAATACATCCTCCAAGCATTAAATAAGAAGGTGGATGCTGCAATAAGGAATTGGGTTTAGGAGTTGCCTAGTATCCTCTGGTCATACCGCACCACTCACAAGAACTCAACCGGGGAGACTCTATTCAAGATAGCTTATGGCGCCGAGGCAGTTACCCGAGTCAAAGTAGGCATGCCAACCATTCGACTACAACACTTCAACAAGAACCTGAACTCGGAAGTGCTTCAACTTAGGCTCGATCGACTAGACGAGACCCGAGAGAAAGCACTCCAGACTAATCAGAAACGAATCGCCTGATACTACAACAGCAAGATCCGACGAAGGAGGTTTAACGCTGGCGACCTCATCCTCTGAAAAGCTGCTTTCGATAAAGATACCCAGAGAGGCAAAGTAACTCTCAACTGGGAAGACATGTAACAGTCTTAGAAGTGCTGCGAGCAGGCACCTATTGACTAAGGGACCATACGTGAGAGTCTTACAACATCCCTTGAATATTGAGCACTTGAGGAGATATTTTCAATTATTTTGTAAAATTAATTCAGCATTAATAAAATCATTATTGAAACTGACTTGACTCCTGTTTCGTACTCCTATAGTACCTAATCTATGTAGAAATTCTAAGCCCTTGGTCAACTCCTATAGTTGCCACTCAACCATTATGGCAGGGCCAAAAGACCCAGGCGTCTACGTAAGTCTTGGGCAACCAACCTTAGGGTTGTCAATTTGCTGAAAAGCCCCAGTTTCATCCTGGGCACCCAACCTCAGGGTTGTTAATTTGTCATAAAGGCCTAGGCGTCTACGTAAGCCCTGGGCTCCCAACCTCAAGGTTGTCATTTGCCGAAAAGTCCTAGTTTCGTCGTGGGCACCCAACCTCAGGATTGTCATTTGCCAAAAGACCCAGGTGTCTATGTAAGTCCTGGGCACCCAACCTCAGGGTTGTCATTTGCTAAAAAGCCCCAAATTCTTCCTGCGCACCTAACCTCAAGGTTGTCTGTAAGCAATGAAAATTGCCTAAGTGTTTGGCCTTGCCTGCCAATAGCTTGGGCTCGTCTGCATTTAGCGAGCCCATCAAAGATCGCCTGCAAGCATGAGCGAGCTCGCCAACACGTTCGGCTTTCCAGTATGAGCCAAGCATATCCTATTTATTTAGCTCGCCCACAGAGCCCAATCGCCTCCTTATTGAGCTCACATATAGAGCTCAACCCTGCCTGTTTGTTGAGCTCTCTCGAAGAGCTCGACTTCTCCCGTATATTAAGTTCGCACGCAAAGCTCGATCTCCCCTGTTTAGCGAACTTGCCCGTAGAGTTCAACTTCACCTGTCAGCTTGACTCGCTCGCGTGAATCAAGCTCGACAAATTATTAAGCTCACCAGCATGAGTTCAACCTCGCCCGAATGCTTCACTCGCCCGCAAGAGCCAATCATGCCTGTAGAGAGTTTGCATGCACAAACTCCGCTTGCCAACGAATGCCAACTCATACGTTGGAGGGGCCCGCCAGCCGACCCCGCCTGTTTGCCAAGCTCGCCTGAGCATTCAGCCAGCTCTTAAGCTCACCCGCAGCTTTGCCCACCTCGCCTAAGCAGTGCAAGCGGGCTGCTTGCTTGTGGGAGTGGGCCTACCCACTTACTACGTCATGGGTGATGATGAGGCATGACTCTCATCACCCCTATGTGGTCACATCCCATAGCTAGGCGATGGCATGATGCTCCTCACCCAATAGTGGTCAGATCCCACAAATCAAGGGATGACCCATGCCATCCCTTGCCTATTTAAAGCTGCCTTCACCAACGTGAACAGGGCGAGTAGGATGGATGTTCAAGACGGATGGCTGCTCAAAGGCTTAGAGATTTGGATTTTCTTTGGCTTGCTTGGTAGAGCATTCCTAGCTCCTTGCTTGGATTGTTGGAGTAGACTCAATCTGAACTCTCAGATATGAGGCTCGTCAACTCTTTGCAAAACTCTTGCATCATAGCTCTCTCCAAGTTTGAGGCTTCGAACTTTTCCAAGCTCGGGTATGTTCGAACTCTATCGGAGCCTCTACCATGCACTGAAGCTCCAACCGCAACTTCGATCGGATCGTCTAAGGGAAGAAAACTCGGTGCGAGCACCAAGGGAGGCATCCTACCACTGCCAACGAACTCACGTTAAACAAGAAGGGTCATTCCCTTCTCCTCTGTCGTAAACATTTATCATTAGTTTGTAATAAGCCAATCTTATAAACACGAACGATCCCTCGTGCAGGGAAGTTAATTTTTACGAACCGACAAAAGATGACGACCACAGTGGGAGAAACCAGTCACTCAAAAGAATTGGTGGTGGCACAGTTCGACGAGGTTGCGGAAGGGACAGCTGTTGAGTCCCTTATGATCGAGTTCAACTAAGCCAAGTACGAAGAATACTTGTCTTCTTCCTCCTCTGGTAGCCATGCATCACACAAGCGCTACAGAGTCACACGTGTGGCTCGACCCCAAGTGGTCGAGGCAACCACGCCTGAGAGCTCTACCCGAACTAAGGCAGGGGGTTCTATCTCCCCCAAGCCAGCTAAGATCAAGCCAAAAGCCAATCAAGCAAGCAAAAGGACTGCTCCCAAGCAACCCAGGCAGACTCCCATGCAAGAGGAGACTGTGGTACGTGTCGGCATAGACCACGCCTTCGCTATTGACATGAGTCTCCCCTCTCCAGAAGAGCTCAACGGCGGCGATTACAAGCTCTCACCTATCAGGAAGCCCGAGCCTCCACTTCCTATGATGGCCTGAGTCATTATTCAGACCTAAGAAGAGCCAGACAGGAACACAAAGTTCCTAAATTTGGCGGATCAAGTCGATCAGGTGAGCCTACCTATTCAGTCGGGTTCCCCTGCATTGGTAAAGTTCCCAAAATAGGAAAACTTAGCGTTCTAGGTGAGCCTCACTCTAGCAGCCGAGTTCCCCATCTGGGCGGACTCAGCAACTTAAGCGAGCCCCCTAAATCAGGCGGGCCCCACTCTTCAAGTCATCTGTCCAAGTTAGGTGAGTTGCCCAGATCAGACGAACCCTATGATTCAGGCGAGCCATACCTTCAAACAGGCAAGCTCCACACAACAGGCGAGCTTCGCCTCTCAAATAGAAGCAAGCATGCAGGCGAACCCCAGCAGGACTACCTAAGAACCAGTCTTAGCCAAAAAGGCAAAGCCAGAATAACTCAAAATGGTGAACCTCGCCTGAATGAACAAACAGCTCGAGCTCGTCAGCAGTTGGCTGAAGCTCGCCCAAACTTTGGACCTCGCCTGTCAAGGTAAGATCGCATGAAGACGACACTTAGGAAGTTTCCTAAATATTCTCATTCTGACTCCTTTGAGTCCCTTCCATGCAATCGTACATCTGATCCTTCTGACGCTAGGGGTTGCCACCACCAACCCGCAGGAGATCTCAGGGATCATCTGACTCATAAACGCACTATCCATGAGGCAAACTCTTAGTGCCATTATGAGAGGCTTATCCAGGCAGTACTTGCCGAATGCCAATGCACCAAGGCGGCGAAGCCATTAGTGTTCGGGGCTTTCTCGACAGTCTCCTGAGCCAAGACAGAAGAGGCAAGCCGTTGTAGACTTGGAGCTCCCGGTAGCCACTGTCAACATGGCAGGGAG
>NC_033798.1:46070783-46087574 GCF_001876935.1 Asparagus officinalis
AAAATTGGGTATTCGGGTTCATTAGATCTTGAATATACCCTGGGGTTCGGATGGCCCCCTGTCGAAGAAGGGGGTGTATACCAACGCCCTCACCTTCAAACAGGAGCAGCTATCCCATTCAATTATGCTAATTTGTCGCTCATCTACCATAATGAGGACGAGGTGTGCTCAGCAACAGCAACATCTCAGACCTCAAGCTCGGCCTATAGCAAGCACGTAAAGGTGCACATGGTAGGGTCCTCTGAAGACTTGGCCAAAAGGTCGAAGAACATCAAGCAACCATCAGCTCTCTAAAGGAGATGATGGGGAAACTTCTTAGCGAGAAGAAGAAGAGGAATTCATAAAACCGACGGAGACCCTCAAGGAGGAACAGAGAGCGCGAGCTCACTCCTCCTCATACAACTGAAGAAGAAGATAATCGCGAGCTGAATTTAGATTATTCTAACAAATCCTCAGGAAGACACTCGTATTCAGGCAGCACTCCCTGAGACAGGAGGTTTGACGAGTTCCAGAGCCAGCTCAACTCCTTGAAGCTCCAAAAAAACATGAACGAGTTTGGGGTGGTTCGACCGTATCCAGTCGAATGGGACACGGTCACCTACCCGACAAAGTTCAAGCCAATGAGCATGGTCCAGTTTGATGGAAAAGGCTCTCCCTCACAGCACATCTACTATTTCCTATCTCAGACAGGATTCCTCACGGGAAACGATGCCATTCTCACCTGACTATTCATTGGTACCCTGAGGGGAGTGGCCTTTGAGTGGTTTTGAAAGCTAGAACTAGGCTCCATCATGACATGGACCTATGTGGAAAGGCTTTTCTTGGCTAGTTTCTTTGACGACAATACGGAAGTATCGATAGCCACCCTGCTGGCCGACAAACAAACAAAGATGCAGTTAGTCAACAAATTTCGTCAAGAGATTTAGGAATTGATCACTTCAGTGTCGGGACCAAGTCTCCTTGAGCACCCTGGTTGAGATGTGCTGCAACAACCTCTTAATTGACATTTTGTCTATAATCGGTATGGTGGAAACTCGGACCTAGAAGGAACTTGTTCGCCAAGGCGAGCAAGTCGAGAACATGCTCAAAAGATTAGAATCCACAGAGCCTCAGCCCAAGAGCAGAGCTTCGGAACCAAACACCTCTAGGAACCCTCGGTCAAGGGGGAAGGAGATCATGGCTGTTGATTCCACTCCAGCCCCAAGCCCGTGCAGAGGAAAAAGCCTAGGCCTTTCGAGCAACACCCGCAAAGGCAATACGACTTCACGGAAGACCAGATGGTGGCTACCTTCAACACTCTACTCAAGAGCAACAGGATCAAGCTGCCAGAAGTCTTGAAGCCTGAAGACGTAAAACAAAGCAGATGATCCAGTCTACTGTGCATACCATAGATTTGTCAGTCACCATACCTCCAAATGCTATATCCTTAAGGATAAGTTGTAAGCTCTTTACGACGTAGGAGTCCTAAAGAAAGAGAAAGTGCAGAAAGTGGTGACTACAAACATGATCACCCTTCAATTTGGAATAGGTCTCCCTGAGGTTCATACACCGGCAGGAGTCATGCCCATCTCTAAGGCAGAGCTAAAGATTGTCAATGACGACTCTCACAATCAACAAGGAAAAGGCTTGGTACCTCAGACCTTGCCGTCAGGACAGATGATATGGGTTCATCCCGACCTCCTCGACAACGAGCAATTGATTTCCAACAAATCCAAGGGCAAGTCTAAGCTTTGTAATGTCATTTCAGCAATTCTGGGTGATAACAGAGCGGAAGTAGCAACCCTCACCGATTTTGACGAGGAGGCAGATGTATTGATCACCCGGATAGGGAAGGACTTTGCTAAGAACTACCCTCCAACGACAGAGAGTCTGGCATGGCTACCAATGGGACTTCCATCAACAGTTCAGCCAAGTCCTGATAGACCAAACTCGAGTGGTCAACCCTTTTGGTTCAACCTACTCGCCCAGCTAAAGAATATTCCAGCCAGGATCACCCTGTACGAGCTCCTGCGGTTGTCCATAATGACCCACGAAGCCTTACGAGAGGCGCTGACTCATTCAGAAGCTTTTGCCACACATTTCTTGCCCACTGCCGAAGAAGAGACGAAAATAGGATGCCCACAATGCTGCCAGACATACAAACAACATGTCCCCTGCATCACTTTCACTCCAGAGGATATGCTCATCAAGAGCACGTCTCACGACCGACCATTATACTTCACAGGACACATCGGTTCCTCTCAGGCAGACAGAATCCAGGTGGATCCAAGGTCTGCACTGAGCATTGTCCCCCTGAAGCTCATCAAGCATTTGGGGGGTGCCTCAAAAGCATTTGTCTTCGACAACCACCACAATCTTTGGCTTCAATGCCACTGGAACCCTGCTGCTTGGGAAGATTCATCTCAAATGCAGACTGGGTGACATGAAAACTAAGGTGACCTGCTATATCATTGACGTAGAACCCTCATACAACATGTTGTTGGGCCGACCATGGATCCATAGCAACAGGATGGTCCAATCCACATTACACCAATGCTTGAAATATGTAGACGACTACGACCAGGTGAAGATGGTAGTTGCGGATGAACAACCCTTCAAAGGGGTTGAAAACTACTTCATCGACTCACTGCTCTACCAGGACTCTGAACCGGGGAACAAACCACCGGCCGAGGAAGGGGGCAGCGGTAATGAGGCCGATTGTGAGTCTGAGTGCAATGAGGGTCTTGTCTTAAACGATATTGAACCCATTGTAATCGGCTACAAAGGCATTACTGTAACCGACACTGACAAGGAGGATGGACTTACCCTGAATGAGGAACCTCATCTTGCTTACTAGTTGTCTGATGCAGAATCTATTGATGATGAGTTCATCTACTTGATCTCGGGATTGTACTCCAATTCTTCTTTGCACTTGCCCATGCACTTGACATTTATCACAAACAATCAGATGGTCGAGTCCTCGCAAGCTGTCTTGTCATACCCGCCTAGAATATTTCTCAGCAAGATGTTATCTTTGGAAGGATAGACCAACCCGCATGTACATTGTGGGATGAGTCAGACGAAGACAAACATGCTCCTCAATTCTCATGTTACAGCCCTAACGTAAGATGCGTGATAGAGAGGATGGGTTATGACTTCATCCACCATGAAGGTTTGAAGTATGACAAAGGCCGGAAGACACCTCTCCGACCTGCCTACGTACCTAAAGGGAAGCCTGACAATTACTAAGGGAAAACTTGAAAAGGGTTAGGTTACTCCTCCTCTTCCTCGGAGTTGTACTACAATTTTGGTGAAATATCCGATGATGCTCGCTTAGATGATCAATCGTCAACGTCCTCGATTTAGGATTTCAATGTCAGCATCGGGGCCCTGTTCAAAGACTTCACGGTCAACATGTCTATGGTCAATATCGCTGAGATCCAAGAGGACAAATAGATCCCACTTTATGATGAAGCATGGGATCGCCACATCAGTGCCTAGTGGAGTGGTCACTTTGAACAGCATGAACCGCCCACAGAGAACAAAGTACTCTAAATAAATATGGGAGACGAGGCAAGTGCCAAACCCATATTTATCAGTGACGGCTTACCTCCCCAGGTGAAGGAAGATCTCATATCCCTCATCCAAGAATATATCGATGTCTTTGTATGGAATTATGAGAACATGCCCGACATTGATCCTCAGATCACCATGCATCACCTCAACATTTGCTCAGATGCCAAACCCATCAAATAGCAGCAGAGATGGTTTCGTCCACAAATCATGGAGGCAATCGAATTCGAAGTAAAGAATCTGATCGAATCAGGCTTCATCAGAGAGGAGCAACACTCCGATTGGGTGGCTAATATTGTTCCAGTCCTGAAGAAGAACGACAAAATTCATATCTGCATCGACTTCTGGGACCTCAACACTACATGTCCCAAGGACAAATTCCATTTGCCCATTACGGATGTCATCATCGACAACACATGTGGCTTCGAGAGGATGTCCTTCATAGATAGATTATCAAGGTATAATCAGATCAAGATGCACCCTGAGGACAAAAAGCACACTTCGTTCAGAACTCCGATGGGGGTGTACTGTTACACAGTCATGCCTTTCGGACTCAAGAACGCCGGCGCAACCTATCAACGTGCAATGAGCACCATCTTCTGAGATCATCTACGAAAGACAGTTGAATGCTACGTGGATGACCTAGTCGTGAAGAGTCGTAACAAAGATGACCACCTTCAAGACCTGAGAGTCATGTTCAACCTTATGCGCTCCCATTAACTAAAGATGAACCCTACAAAGTCATTCTTAGGCATGACGAGTAGCAAGTTACTCGGATTCGTCGTCATGACAAAGGGGATTCACATTGATCCCCGACAAAGTGCGAGCTATCCAAGAACTCCAACCATCCAAAAACCTTAAGGAATTGAGGGGACTACAAGGACATTTGGCCTATATGCGAAGATTCATCACAAATCTTTCAAGCAAGTGTAGGCATCAAAAATTGCTTATAGGTCTCCACGAACGGCTCAGTATAAAAGACCGACGATGAACGTCACTATCCGATCCACAGGAGTCCAATTGACGTCGACGAACGATTGAAGTGAATCGACGAGCTACGTGAGCTGATGGGATTTCAGAACAACGAAGATCCGGGCCAATCAGGAATCCGGTGATGTTCACAAAAAGGACAATGCCCCTCATGCCTCGATCACTCTACAGATAATCCAACCACCAGAGCGGATCAAACTCTTCGTCAAGCATCCAACGCACTTGAAATCACTCAAATCCGAGTTCGGACGAAGAATCTACGGAGAAAACAATCAAATACACCTCAACGGAGTCTCAGAAGTTCCAAAACACCCCAAAGGGTGTCTCAGAAATTCCGAGACACCCCAGGGGTGTCTCGAAAATTCTGAGACACCCTAGGGTGTCTCGGAAATTTCTGAGACACCCCAAGGGTGTCTCGGAAAATCCGAGACACCCTAGGGGTGTCTCGGATTTTTTGAGACACCCTAGGGTGTCTAGGCACCCTAGGTACTCCCTATGGCTATAAATAGCCACCCCTTACCTCATTTTTCAAGATCTGGATTTTTTGGAGAGAAAGGCGAAGCCCTGCTGCAGCGGAGAGTGGTCGAGCGCTTCAACCGAGGAGGAGAGGTCTTCATCAGAGTCTTCATCACCCGTTACCCCCTTTCCTTAGTATTACCCTTCGCCGGTAAGCACTAAGAAGAGCTGATATCTCGTTTTAGCCGAGATAGACGCTTCAGGCTTCTAGATCTCACGCGGATCGACGAATCTCTGTCTGATTTTTCGGAAACAGATCTGATTGCCCGGTGGTCCACGGATATCAACATCCCCATCACAGGCCAAAGACCCACGCAAGCAAGATACGATAAACGGATCTTGCGTTTGTTTGAAGAGAGTTGTAAACGATAAACGGATCTTGCGTTTGTTTGAAGAGAGTTGTAACCTTTTTTTTGTTTTCATTGTGTAAGAGCCTTATAAAAAGGCGATTTCTTTTTGTTTCATTGTAACGATCTAAGTTGTAATGAACACAGCAATGAATACAACAACTTTCTCCGCAAATAAGCTGGCGACCACAGTGGGAGCCAACGGCATCGCTACCGACGCCGTCGTGACGCAGCCGGCATTCAAGATTCGGGTGAACGAAGAGATCGAATACGAGTTCGATCAGCAAAAGTTCGAAGAGTACCTCTCTTCCTCCTCCTCCAGATCCGCCTCTCCAAGCAGGCGCAGGAAGGCATCCTCCTCCAGAATCGCTCGCGGGACCCTCGGCTCAAAGACCCAAGATCCCCTTGCCGTCGCTGCACTCGCACCACGTGACGTCCCCGCGTCGTCCAACGTGGTCGAGATCGCAGATCTGGGCTTCTCCTCCGCCAAGAAGATGGCTACTGAAGGTGCTCCAGCTATATCAAAGAGAACGCGCCAAAGACGGCGTCAACACCTTGCTCGTCAGATGGCCAAGGCTTTGGAGCCTATGGACGGGATCCGCTACAATGAAGATCTCAAATCGAGACAGCGCCTAGAGCAACAACGGTACGTAACCAACTCCTCCTTCGAAGCAGAAATGAACGAATGGGTTCGTGTTACAAGGACTCGCTCAACCCTCGAAGAGCGAATCAAGAAGCGCCGCGCATTGCTGGCGCATGCCCGAGCTCTCCTACAGAAGGCGGATGAGATGCAGAAAGAAGAGGCGGTCAAGACTCCGCCAAAATTCAAACAGATGTGGATGCCAAAGGCAAAACAAACGCCTAAGACGAGAGTTGAAGATGTTGCTGCCCAACCTTCACCAAATCCAGGTCCCGTTCTCCTTGCCCCCGTACCCCAGAGTCCCTTTGAAGGGTCGCCTCGGTCCCTTACCGGAGAATCGAGGTAAAGTACCTATCAAAGAGCGATTGGGTCCGTTGAAAGGTCCCCAAATGATAAACCCGACTGGGGGTCGTTCTAACGCCCCCCAGGAGAATATCAAAGGGAAAACCCCTATTGCCGACCGCATCGGGTTGCGTGTCGAAGTTCAAGAGCCCGTTAAGTTTTTACGTTCACAAAAGCGTAGACTGGAACGAGCGACTTTTGAGAATGCTAATAAAGCGTCATATTCGTCTGATGATGATAATATTATGCCTGGAAACTTGTGCCAACACTCTATAGGTTGCTCCAGTTATCAAACTGATGAGTTGTACTATAGAGCTGGGGGTGCGAATAAGCCTTGGAAGCGAAACATACGAGACACGGAGCCTCACTGTCCGTGTGCCAACATCATCAAGGCGGTGCTGTCAGAATGCTGTTGCTTTGAAGCTCCGAGAGTTTCGGTGTTCGAGAGAATCTCCACCGGAACGTCTGAGACTAAGCCTAGGCATTTCCAGCGAAGAAGAAGGATAGTCAAAGACGGAGAATTCCCGAAGGTCACCATCAACATGGCCAGCAAAGGAGCATCAACAGGGGACAATCCCGAGTCAATTCCCTGGTATTTAACTCATCTGCAGTCCGGAACCATTACACGAGGGACTTATAGTAGGGTTCGGACGAGATTACCGTCGGAAGACGAAGGATCAGATGCCGGCTCTGCAATTGCATCGGACAACACGGTATCTAGCGAAGGGCAACCCCGCGAGGTACTCATGATCAGCGCCGAACAAGTAAACAAGATGCTTGAAGACGCCCTAGCTCGACAGAAAGAAAGTTTCAAGTTCGAGATGGAGATGGCCATGCAGCAGATGAGAGAGATGCATGACCAGCAAATCGCGGCTCTGACAACTCATCAAGGAGAACCCGCTCCACCCAATCATCAGAATCAAGATGAGAATGAACGGGAAGGGAATAATGTCAACATAATTATTCCCCCTGTCAATAACGACAATGGAGGTGGTCCTGTAGATGATAATGCAAAAGAGGACCACGTTACTTCTCCCCAAAGCCACTCGAAGATAGAAACGAGTGAAGACAAGAAGATGAAGGACTTGGAGAGCAAAATCAACGCGTTGATGAACGCTCAAGAGGTAAAAAGGTCCGGCATACCATGTCCATATCCAAGGGAGTGGGAATCGATTCCATATCCGGCAAAGTTCAATTTAATCAACTTTACGCCGTTTGATGGAAAGGGTTCCCCTACCCAACATTTAATATATTTCAAGTCTCACTTAGGAATAATCTCCGGCAATGAACCCTTGATGGTACGGTCATTCATTGGCACTCTTCGCGGAGCGGCCTTCGATTGGTATCGTCGCCTCAAGCCGGGGAGCATCAGTAGTTGGGACGACATGGAGGATATGTTCCTGACGAACTTCTTCGACGACGACACTAAGGTCTCAATCGGCACTCTGTTTGATGAGAAGCAGAAGAATGGTGAGACAGTCGAAAACTTTGTGAAGAGATTTCGAAATAAGGCAATGAATTGCAGGGATCCGGTCAGCGAAGATTTCATCCTCGAGACCTGTCACAACAATCTGTCCTTGGACATCCTCGAAGCTATGGGAATGGCGCCACCAAAGACCTGGAAGGATCTGAAGGTGCGAGGAGAAAGAGCCGAACGATTCATCAAAAGGAAGAAGGCGGAAAGGGGCCAAATAGCAAATAACGCTCCACAACCAAACTTTGTCCCAAGGGGTAAAGGAAAAGCGCATGCAAATGCCGTGGACGCGAATCAAACGTTCGAGAGAATAACAAGATCAAATTGCCTCCAGTTCAGGATCAGGAAGATGCTAAGAGAATCAATGATCCAAAATACTGCGCATTTCATAGAGCGGTGCACCATCCTACCAAGGTATGCTATGCTCTTAAGGACAAGATCCAAGCTCTCATCGATGTCGGGGTCATCACCATGAAGCAGCCGAAGGAGAAGAGAGTGGGAGCAAATGCAGTATCAATCAGCTTCGGTTCTGTTCCATTAAACTGGTTCCAACATGAGCCAGTAGTAAATGCAGCTGTGAAGACGGTGAACGATGATCCTCACAAGCAGCGCCAGAAGGGACTTGTGCCACACACAGCCCCTAATGGTGAGATTCTTTGGGTTCATCCAGACTTGATCGAAGACGAACAATGGACGGGAGCCTCCTCTAAGAGGAAGTCAAAAGGAAAAGGTAAATCTTGTTACGGAGCTTCTGCTATTCCAGGAGAAGATGATGACAGAATTCCCGCCTTCCCGCTTTCTGACAATGAACAGGAGGCCTTCGCAACCCGAAGTGGGAATGAGTATCACTATAAGTACCCGGATGCTTCCGAGCAATTGGGTACCAAAACCGCTCCTTCCAAAACATTGGCAGAGATAGGAATTGCAGCAATTCCCCCAACGCCTGTAGCTACGGAGAAAGTCCAGCAGAAGGAGAAGGGGAAAGAGCCTTTACGTCCCCAAAACCCGAGGCAGTCTCGATTCAATCATCCGATTGGGAGAGACAAACCGGGAAATGCAAGCTCTCCGCCCCATTTTGACATCATGGCGCAATTGGCCAACATCCCGGCTAGGATAACCCTATACGAGCTGTTGCGTCTTTCCAAGGATACAAGGAAAGCATTGCAAGAGGCCTTGAACGATTCTGAAGCTTTCTTAACTCGAATCAAGCCATCTCCTAAAGGACTAGAGCCGTCAGCTCAACACTGCAATCTCGCGGCGCATCATTTTCCGTGCATCTCTTTTACCAAAGAAGACATGCAGACGAAGAACTCAAAGCATGATCGGCCCCTGTATTTCACAGGGCACATTGGCTCCAGCATGGTCAACCGGATCCAAGTTGATCCGGGTTCTGCTGTTAGCATCATGCCATTCCGACTGATGCATCATCTCGGAATCCCGACTAGCAAACTAGCCTCCACCGGCACTACGATTTACGGATTCAACACCAGTGGGTCCAGACCCTTGGGGAAGATTCGAATCAAATGCCAGATCGGGGATTTAAAATCAGAAGTTACTTGCTATGTAATTGATGCAGAAACGTCCTATAACTTACTGTTGGGTCGACCTTGGATCCACGGTAACCTTATAGTTCCGTCAACTCTGCATTAATGCCTCAAGTACGTAGACTCAAATAATGAGGTCAAGACGGTGGTCGCGGATAAGCAACCGTTTAAGGGATTGGAGAATTATTTCACCGATTCCCTTCTATACGGCGCTGAATCCGATACTGAATCACCGGCCCAAGGAACGGACAGCGGAGATGAAGCTGATACCGAAACCGGGCTTGATTACGATGGTGGTTTTGTACTTAATGACATTGTACCCATTGTAATCAATCTTGACGATGATAAATCATCGGAAAGTAGTTGTAATTGGCAACTTGCCGAAGAACTATCAATAAACGATGATTTAGAGTACTCGATGTGTCTTGATAATGTCACTAAAAAGCTTTATGATAACCCTGATTTGTATATGCCTCTTCAAGATTCCCTTCTATACGGCGCCGAATCCGCTACTGAACCATCGGCCCAAGGAACGGACAGCGGAGATGAAGCTGATACCGAAGCTGGGCTTGATTACGATGGTGGTTTTGTACTTAATGACATTGTACTCATTGTAATCAATCTTGACGATGATAAATCATCGGAAAGTAGTTGTAATTGGCAACTTGCCGAAGAACTATCAATAAACGATGATTTAGAGTACTCGAGGTGTCTCGATGATGTCACTAAAGAGCTATATGATAACCCTGACTTATATATGCCTCTTCAATCATTTTGTCTGACGAAAAAACAGGTACAAGATCCATGCGGAGCGACGCTTGTCATCCCCGCGGGAATATGGAGTGGAAAAGAAGTCGTCTATGGCAAAGGAAAAGAAACTCCGGTACCCGATCACTTCTTAGAAGAAGACGACGATGAAGATAAACCTGCCCCTCATCTATTTAGATATGATGCGAAAGCGCGCGATATGATGGAAAGGTATGGATATGACTTCACACTCGGAGAGGGTCTTTTCTTTGGTCGAGGTCCGCGAGTTCCACCTCGAATGGCCTATGTACCAAAGGGAAAACCTGATGATTATTATCGCCACAAAAGAGGTCTCGGTTATGTCTCCTCATCCGACGATGAATGTTGCTGGCAAATCATCGATCAAATTGCTAACAAAGCTAGAAACGGAGGCTCATCCGATTCCTCAGCTTGGGATTCCGATTCTAGTATCGGCGAAATGTTCAAGAAGATGATGTCGAACATGGTTACGGTCGATCCTACCACCATAGAGGAAGACGACCAGATGCCGACATGGGAAGATCCTTGGGTTCATCACCTAAACATGCAGTATGGTGATAGGTTCGAGCAAAGAGAGCCTCCTACCGAAGATCAAGTACTCCAGGTAAATATGGGCAGTGAGGAAAATCCGAAGCCGATATTCATCAGCGACAGCCTCCCGCCCGAAGAGAAGGAAGAGTTGATCTCTCTTATCAAGGAGTACATCGATGTGTTCGCCTGGAATTATGAAGATATGCCAGGGCTCGATCCAAACGTAGCAGTACATCGTCTCGATATCAAGACGGATGTCAAACCTGTCAAACAACAACAAAGACGGTTTCGTCCACAAATGATGGAAGCAATTGAGGCCGAAGTTAAGAAGCTTATCGACTCGGGCTTTGTTCGAGAGGAGCAACATCCGGAATGGCTCGCCAATATTGTCCCAGTCCTTAAGAAGAACGGGAAGGTTAGGATTTGTATCGACTTTCGGGACCTCAATGCTGCTTGCCCAAAAGATGATTTTCCCCTTCCCATCACGGATGTTATCATCGACAATACGTGTGGGTTCGAGAGGATGTCTTTCATGGATGGTTTCTCTGGTTATAACCAAATAAAGATGCATCCGGAGGATGAAAAGCATACCGCATTTAGAACGCCCCTCGGCGTCTTCTGCTACACAGTTATGCCCTTCGGCTTAAAGAATGCAGGTGCTACATATCAGCGAGCCATGTCGAAGATCTTTCAGGAGCATCTCCGAAAGACGGTGGAATGCTATGTAGATGACCTGGTCGTGAAGAGTCGTGATAAGAAAGATCACATTAAAGACTTGAAGACCATGTTCGACTTGATGCGAGCCCATCAATTGAAGATGAATCCTACCAAGTCTTTCCTCGGAATGTCGAGTGGAAAATTCCTGGGATTCGTCGTCACCACCAAAGGTATTCACATCGATCCTGATAAGGTAAAGGCGATCAATGAATTACAACCTCCGAGAAACCTCAGGGAGCTCAGAGGATTGCAGGGGCGATTGGCTTATATCCGTCGGTTCATTTCGAACCTCTCAGGAAAATGCCAACCATTCTCCAAGCTCACAAAGAAGGGCGTATCTTTTGTATGGGATGAAGCTTTGAAAATGGTGTGTGAATAGGTGCAAAGTGTAAGTGAGAGTGGATTTGAAAAAAAATGAGTATGATCAATAAGGTGAGAAGGAAAAATGAATAAAATCAAGAAACAAAAATAAAAAAAAAATCAAGAATGAAGAACAAAATTCAAGAATAAAAGAAAATGCAAGATATATGACGGTCCCAATACGACTTACATTTCAAACAAAAAATGGGCCTTACTCTTGTCCCAATACGACTTACATTTCAAACAACAGAAATCAGTAAAAGGGCAGGCCATCTGTGATCTCCTGGCAGACAATCCAACTACGGACACCGCCGAGATATATGACGGTCTACCTGATGAAACCCATGAAGTCAACGCAACTTCGCACCAACAAGTATGGCGTTTGTACTTCGACGGCGCTTCGCGAGCAACTCATGTTGCAAGTGCTCCTGGAAGTTCTAAGATTTCTTCCGGAGTTGGAGTTGTCTTAGTTTCCCCAGGAAAGCACGTGATGCCTCGAGCTTACTCGTTGACCGAGCCATGCTCGAATAATGTAGCAGAGTATAATGCCTTACTCATAGGACTCAGTTTTGCTAAAGAACTGGGGGTGGAGTATCTCGAAGCTTTCGGCGATTCTCAGCTAATAGTCAAGCAAGTCCAGGGAGAATACGAGGTTCGAAGCCAAGATTTAATACCATACCATAAGATGGCGGTGGAGATGGCGGAGTCATTTGAAGGATTCTTTATCGAACATATTCCACGGCTACAGAATACCTATGCAGACGCGTTGGCAGCATTGGCCGTATCACTGGCACAGCCTCCGGAAACAGAGCAGTTTGTTACGGTAAGAACTCACCAACTTCTAATACCGCTCTACAATGAAGATGCCAAGGAAGAAGAGGTTCAAGAGGCCCACGCTACTCAAATCGGGTTCGAACCACGAGATTGGCGTTTCCCCATCATCGACTACGTCTTGTATGGAATCTTACCAGAAGATGTAAAGGAAAGAGAGTCAATCCGGCGAAGAGCACCAAGATTCTTCTACAATACGGAGAATCGAACGCTATACCGCAGGGGGTACGATGGGTTGCTATTGCGCTGCCTATCAACCAAAGAAGCTGAAGAGATCCTTAGGGAGGCGCACGAAGGAGAGTGTGGCGCACACCAACCTGGTCCCAAGCTTTACGATCGCATCAAAAGAATGGGGTATTTTTGGCCTTCCATGATGAAAGATGAAATTGCATATGCCCGAAAGTGTAATGCATGTCAAATACATGGGAATTATGTGCACCAACCTCCGGAGCATCTGCATCCTTCGGTTACGTCATGGCCGTTTGAGACTTGGGGAATGGATATTGTTGGCCCTATAAATCCCCCATCAGTCAAAGGCGACCGGTTCATCCTGGCAATCACTGATTATTTCTCCAAATGGGCTGAAGCAGTTCCACTCAGAGAAGTTAAAACGAGCAACGTCATTGGATTCATCAAGCACCATATCATCTATAGGTATGGTGTTCCAAGACGAATCATACATGACAACGGTCCTCAGTTTGTCAGCAACGCCTTCATAAGGTTCTGCGAAAAGTTTAAAATTCAGGATATCTCGTCGACGGCTTATAATCCTACAGCGAATGGATTAGCTGAAGCCTTCAACAAGACTATCATCAAACTCTTGTCAAAGATCGTGAAAACTAACAGACGAGACTGGGATGACAAGCTTGGCGCAGCTCTATGGGCCTATCGGACCACGGTGCGCACACCAACGGGAGCAACCCCGTATTCACTGGTATATGGATGTGAAGCTGTTCTTCCATTGGAGATCCAAATACCATCTCTTCGGATCGCTCTTTCAACCCAGATGTCGACCGAAGAACAACATCAGAAACGCCTCGAAGAACTCGAGAGGCTCGATGAAGAGCGCCTGGAAGTTCAACAGCATATTGAGTTTTACCAAGCTAGAATTTCTCGAGCCTTCGACAAAAAGGTTCGACAAAGAAGCTTCAAGGAAGGAGATCTGGTCCTCACTGCTCGCCGACCGATAATCCTCAATTCCAAGAAGAAGGGTAAATTTGAACCCAAATGGGAGGGACCATTCGTAGTGGAGACAGTCTACTCGAGTGGCGCCTATCGCCTCGTCACCAAAGACGGCGGCCGGCTCATGATGCCGATAAACGGCAAAAAGGTTCGACAAAGAAGCTTCAAGGAAGGAGATCTGGTCCTCACTGCTCGCCGACCGATAATCCTCAATTCCAAGAAGAAGGGTAAATTTGAACCCAAATGGGAGGGACCATTCGTAGTAGAGACAGTCTACTCGAGTGGCGCCTATCGCCTTGTCACCAAGGACGGTGACCGGCTCATGATGCCGATAAATGGCAAAGATGACCAATGCATCGGGAAGTTCCCGGAAGAATACCACATGGGATTCTTAGGGATAACCCGGTCATTGTGGAATTGACGAATAAGAAATCTACATTCGAACTCTGAAGGTCAGAATGTCTCTTCTTATTTTCATCAAAATACTCTAACTCTCATGAGTTATTTTTGTGAGATGAGATCTAATCCTCTGATAGGTTAATCTTTCCTCACCAAACCATCCGCTGATCAAATCAAACCCCTGTAAGTGATAATGCGAGTTGGTACTGTCTTTGCTACCCGTATTCCACTTCCTTTGCTTTCGGGTCAAACCTATAAAAGTTAGGGCCAAAGCCAAATTCCTCTCTCGATTCCTTCCATGAACGAGAGGTCCACTTGGAACAGTCAAACCTATAAAAGTTAGGATTGTTTCCGATCTCGCTTAGTCAAGCCTACACATAGTCAAGACTAAAGTCGAGTCACTCCTTTTCCGGGTCAAACCTATAAAAGTTAGGGCCAAAGCCAAATTCCTCTCTCGATTCCTTCCATGAACGAGAGGTCCACTTGGAACAGTCAAACCTATAAAAGTTAGGATTGTTTCCGATCTCGCTTAGTCAAGCCTACACATAGTCAAGACTAAGGTCGAGTCATTCATTTTCGATAAACGAAAAAATCCACCTTTGTCCCCTTTTCCACCAAACCTATAAAAGTTAGGGTTGAAATTGGGTTTTCTCCTCAATGAATGAGGGGTTCTTTGGGTTCAAATGACCAATCCTATAAAAGGTAGTGTCGTTCGAACCTTTCCGATTCTCGGAGGGGAGATCCCACTCTTAGTTTCATCCTTCCGGATTCTGGGGGTGGAGATCCCACCTCGAGTTTCCTTTCCAGCTGAAGATAGAATATAAAATTCTTCCTCTTCAGCACCGGGAGATAGAATATAAAATTCTTCCTCTCCTCGGACCTTCCGATTCTCGGAGTGGAGGAACCAGAATATAAAATTCTTCCTCTCCCGTTTCCTTTCCGGCCGAAGATAGAATATAAAATTCTTTCTCTTCAGCACCGGGAGATAGAATATAAAATTCTTCCTCTCCCGTTTCTCAATCTGTCTTTGCTTTTAGAAAAGACACGATTCTCAACTTCTGGCACTCGATGCACGGGGAATTTTATCCCGAAGCCTGAGTAGGGATAAGTCAACGCCTAACACGCGTTGCCGGGTAGTCTATTCCCGTGAGAAAGACGAAGCCTATGTATTCAAAATCATAGCACAAAGTCTCAGAGAGTTTACTCTCTTAGCACAACGTTACATGCGGAACGGATTGAAACAATCCGCATGCTAGCCCGACTCAAACGGTAGTCGGTAAAGGCTAATCAAATCCGTTGAAGGCTGGGGATTAGCCAAAAATCCTAAAGTCAACACCTAACACGCGTTGCCGGGTAGTCTATTCCCGTGAGAAAGACGAAGTCTACGTATTCAATATCGTAGCACTAAAAGGGTTAACTCTTTTAGCTTAACGTCACATGCGGAACGGACTTAAACAATCCGCATGCTAGCCCGACTCAAACGGTAGTCGGTAAAGGCTAATCAAATCCGTTGAAGGCTGGGGATTAGCCAAAAATCCTAAAGTCAACGCCTAACACGCGTCGCCGGGTAGTCTATTCCCGTGAGAAAGACGAAGTCTACGTATTCAATATCGTAGCACTAAAAGGGTTAACTCTTTTAGCTTAAACGTCACATAAGAGCGGACTTAAACAATCCGCATGCTAGCCCGACTCAAACGGTAGTCGGTAAAGGCTAATCAAATCCGTTGAAGGCTGGGGATTAGCCAAAAATCCTAAAGTCAACGCCTAACAGATGGAGGATCTCAAGTCACGCCACTGTGCCATCCTAAGCTCCAACTGAGAAGACACGAAAGAAGAAGTCCCGGTAACCTCCAGTTCCTTCAACTCTCGTATCTCTGACTCCAGGGCGGCGAAATCAGCAGTGAAGGAATCAGCCAGTTCTGGGTATCCTTCTTCCCTCATCATCGTCATGTGGCGAGAGAAGGAACGCCGGAACTGATCGAAGCCGCCTCCTCGGTGAAGAAGCTTCTCGATCAAGCCATTATACCAGGCGGTGAAGAAGCTGAGGTCCGTACGGAAAGCCTCTCTGTCAGGATCAGTATCGGCCAAAAGGCTACGGACACGCTCGTGCAAAGAAGAGCGAGATCCTACAAGCAACAACTTGGAAGCTCAGTGAACTATCGAATATGGAAAGGAAAGTCAAAAGGCAAGTTCGGAGCATACCGATGCCAACGGACGTCCCCTCGGGTTGAGATCCGACAGGCTCTGGGATAGCAGCAGAAGAAGGTATATCAGCACCTGCAGGTGGATTGCCCATACCACTCGGCAAAGGTGGGGGGGAGGCACCATTACTATGAAGGCTTTCAGTCCTGAGAACTGTAGTGGTATCCGGCCCAGCGCCCGGTCCTACAGTGACACTCCTACGTTAACCAAATGGAAAAGTAAAGAGAATCGGGACAAGAAAATCGTATGCATACCTGCATTCCCCCCGTCCTCAGATACAGCCGGGATGCCAAGAGTCATAAGAGTATCAGCACAAACGGCTGGTCCTATGATGGCACTCTCTTATTAGTCAAAATGAAAATTTAGACAAATAAGAAG
>NC_033798.1:46092137-46093438 GCF_001876935.1 Asparagus officinalis
CCCTAGGTCAACGCTGGTCAACGCGTTGCGACGCAAGTCAACGTTCGAGGATTCAAGATCCACACCATTCAACGTTCGACGATTCAAACCCTAAGGGTCAACGCCGGTCAACGCGTAGCCCTAGGTCAACGCCAAGCAACGCGTTGCAACAAAAGTCAACGTTCGACGATTCGAAACCCTAGGGTGGACGCCGGTCAACGCGTAACCCTAGGTCAACGTCAATCAACGCGTTGCGACACGGGGATCCGAAACCCTAAGCCAGCACGATGTGGCGGAGGTAGTTCAAAGTCAACTCAATGACACGAGCCAAACTCAATTCATCAGCTGCAGACTCGAGACTCCGACGACGGCCAGACGATAAACGCAGCGCCGGAAGAACCTCGGCTATTCGTCAAAGCATCGGATAGATCGAAAATCGAAAGAGTCAAGAGTTGAAGCTAACTACGCCGACTGAAGGCCAGATCAATCACATCCAAAGTATTCCAGCCTCTTCTATAAAAGAAACGAGTCAGGAACACTTTGGAGGGGGTATCTGTAGGCATCAAAAATTGCCTATAGTTCTCCACAACCGGTTCAGTGTTAACGAGCGACGATGAACGTCACCATCCAATCCACATGAGCCTAATCGACGTCGACGAACGACTGAAGTGAATCGACGAGCTACATGAGCGGATAGGACTTCGGAATCACGAAGACCCGGACCAATCGGGAAGCCCGGCACTGTTCACAAAAAGGACAACGCCCTTCATGCCTCGACCACTCTACAGATAATCCAATCACCAGAGCGGGTCAAACTCTTCGTCGCGCATCCAACGCACCCGGAATCACTCAAATCCGAATCCGGACGAAGAATATACAGGGGAACCAACAAAACACCTAAACGGAGTCTCGGCAAGCTCGAAACACCCGAGGGGTGTCTTGGCAAAACCAAGACACCCAAGGGGTGTCTCGGCCCGAGACACCCAAGGGTGTCTCGGAATTTCCGAGACACCCAAGGGTGTCTCGGAAAATCCGAGACACCCCTAGGGGTGTCTCGGATTTCTTGGGACACCCTAGGGGTGTCCGAGTCCCCTACCTACCCCCTACCTATTCCTAAACACTATAAATAGCCCCCTTGGGCCTTTGGAAAAGAGGAGGAGTTTTGGAAGAGCCTTGGCGAAGCCCTGCTGCATTGGAGAGTGCCCGTGTGCTTCAACGAGAGGAGGAGTGGTTTACATCAGCCTTCATCGCCTGTCAGATCCTTAGTATTGGCCTTAGCGTTGATACTAAGAAGAGCTATTACCTCGCTTTAGCCGAGGTAT
>NC_033798.1:46094438-46108033 GCF_001876935.1 Asparagus officinalis
TTGATTTTCATTGTAAACGCGGCTCTTATAAAAAAGACCGGATCTTTGTAAACTCGATCGATAAACGATTATTAAGGTGTACAATGATATCATCAATGAAGAAAGCAACGAATTTTCCCGCGAACAGCCTGTGATGGGGACGTCAATATCCGTGGACCACCTGGCACTCAGAACTGTTCCGAAAAATAGGACAGAGCTTCGTCGATCCGCGTGAGATCTAGAAGCCTGAAGCGTCTATCTCGGCTAAAACGAGATATCAGCTCTTCTTAGTGATTACCGGCGAAGGGTAATACTAAGGAAAGGGGGGAAACAGGTGATAAGATCTGATAAGACCTGCTCTTCTCTCGTTTGAGAGCGCCGGAGCCACTTCTTCACTGGGCAGCACGGCTTGCCGAAGCTCTCCGCAAAAATCCAGTACTATCAAAATGAGGCCAAAGGGGGCTAATTTATGAGGCTATGGGAGCACCTAGGGTGCTCGGTAGACACCTATGCGTGTGCTCAGAAAATCCGAGACACCGACTTGGGGTGCTGCTGGAAATTCCGAGACACACCCTTGGGGTGTCTCCAAAAATCCGAGACACCCCTAGGGTGTCTCGAAATTTCCGAGACACCCTTGGGGTGTCTCAGAATTTTCGAGACACCCCTGGGGTGTCTCGGGATTTCTGAGACACCCCTTGGGGTGTTTTGGAACTTCTGAGACTCCGTTGGTGCATTCGATTTGTTTTCGCCGTAGATCCTTCGTCCGAACTCGGATTTGACTGATTCCAAGTGCGTTGGATGCTATGAAGAGTTTGATCCGCTCTGGTGGTTGGATTGTCTGTAGAGTGATCGAGGCATGAAGGGCATTGCCCTTTTTGTGAACACCGCCGGGTTCCCGATTGGTCCGGGTCTTCGTTGTTCCGAAATCCTATCCGCTCACGTAGCTCGTCGATTCACTTTAGTCGTTCGTCGACGTCAATTGGACTCATGTGGATCGGATAGTGACGTTCATCATCGCTCTTTAACACTGAACCGTTCGTGGAGACCTATATGCAATTTTCGATGCCTACAGTCTTCTCTTCATCTTCCCTTAGGCAGGCTGTTAGCCCACTTCCTCGGTTCGATAGAGGTCGCTCAGACGAATCTTGCCGCTTGATACGGGAAGGAGGGCGCCATTGCTTGCGCCAGCTTATTACAGATGCCTCCTTCACCCCGGATTCTACCTCCACTCAGGCTTTAAAGAAGCCGAGTTTCCTGTTTGGAGATCATGTCGAGGATCCTGCTACGCTGACCCTTGGCGAGGAGCATTGGCTGACTCTCGACGGGGGAGCATGTTTGTACATCCCCTCGATTCCACGCCAATATTCTTTCAGTCACTTGAAGGGGCAGGCCGTGGAGCGACAGATGTCTTGGCACCTTACTGAAGATGCTGAGCGAGTTCAGTGTGGATATGCCACTCACCACAAGACTCCTGGCTCTAACGGGTATCATGACGTTCGTGGTCTTCGACCTGGGATTATGGGCCTTAACACTGCACCCCCAGGCGAGGTGTCAGCAGCTGCTTCTACTGTGAGTAACCGTCTGGCTCTTCTTGGGAGATGGTTACCTCCACCAGAATACCGATGCTATGGTTGGGCTTCCTCACTATCCAAGGGGTGGTGGGCATGCATGACTGGTTTCGTCTTAGCGCGCTGGGAGAGGGATTTGAAGAGCAGTGGGTTGTATGCGCCTATACGAGCCACCATGTACGGAATCCCAGTCAACTGTCGCCATTTCTTGGCTTTGCTGGAGACCTATATGCCTGACAGCAACACCTTTCTGACCAGCGGTGGTGAGCTAGGGTTGGCCTTGCATGAGATGCATCATGTTTCGGGTCTTCCGATGGGGGATTGTCCGTATCAGGAGTATTTTCCCTCGAACCGGCAGCTGGAGTGTATGAAGAAAGATACTCCCGATATGTATGACACACTCTGTCAGACTTCTCCTCAAGCGAAGAGGAAGAGGCAGGTCAGCTTGAAGCAGTTTGCCTGCTATTTGTTCCAGAACTTGGAGGGTAACTCCGGCGAGTCCATTCATGAGTTAGACATATTGACCCCTTCTGCGATTAATGAGTTGCTGGAGAAGGCTGAGGCTCAATCTTACACTATCGCCAGTGCTGAGGGAGCTTTTCCCACAGGGACCAAGTTTCACTCTTTTCTCTGCCGCGCACAAAAGTCCATTGGGTCCCGGACTCTATTAGCAGGCTACCTTGCCCTTTGGTTGAAGAAATGTGTTGTCCCGCACCAGCCTTCAGATGCTCTACCTATCGAGGTGCTCTTCCCTGCAGTTCAACTAGCTTACGGGAGAGAGCTTTCCCTGCTCCCAGCAATGGTTGCTGGCATCCATTGCGGGCTCAGGTGTCTAGTCAGCAGTTTTACACAGATGAGTTCTGAACCATCGACTGAGCTTATTTGTCCGAAAGTCGAGCTCCCTTACGCATATCTGATGGCGTGGCTCGTTCTTCACCGTCCTGACTTAATGTCGGCGCCCAGCGTTGTTGATGTCCCCGTTCCTTTCATGCAATTGTTGGAGAAGAGCAGATGGCTCGAGAACAAATTCAGTGATGTTCAACGAGAGCTTCGAGTCCGAAAGAGCTGGGAGTTCTTCAAGTGTTTTCCTCACTTTTCGGGTCGCTATGGTGACACGCTGATTGACGAGGAGAAACCTAGAAGTGACCGGACTGTTCTTGACGTTGGTTGTTTCCGCTGGTTGGTGAACATCCGCGTTGGGTATCTTGTCCTCCGGGTGAAGAATCAATGCCACATAGAGCCTTACCTCCCTTGCCGCTTTGCTCTCTAGTTCGGCTATGACCAACTGTATGTCGGGAAATCCAAAACCGTAGCTACAGGTTGAGGGAGGACTGATGATGGCGTACGAGCATGGCTGTGGACTATGGTGGGCCTGCAACTGGAGCCCATTTTGCTCTTCCTTCATATTAGGCGCAAGCCGCCTGACCACTTTCCTCAGTGTCAAGTGCGTTCCTTTCCGCCTATGAATCCATTAGGTTGTGAGGAGCCTTTCAGAGTTACAGTCTGAGTATTCGGTGCGGGCTGCGATGATGGCTGCTCGCAGGACTGAGCCTGCTCAGAAGCGGAGAAAGGGCGCGTGCCAAATCTCTTCTCCCAGATGATGAGGAGCTCCTTTCCTACGGGCGACGACGACGAGACCTCCGAGGAAGAATATGTGCGATGCCCAGATACGACCGAGAAGAACTCGTACTGGTTGTCCTGCTTCTTCGATTTTCCTTCTTCATTCTAATTGGTATAAACGACAGCTCTTGCTTCGTTTAATGATCATTGTCACTTTAGGTAGGACAGTTGACGATCATGAGCCGCCAGCTCCTACACACGCTGAAACGTGTGACAGGCATGTGCATGATCGACCCGTTGGTCCTAGGAGGGTTGGTGCCCCGAAGAGGAAGAAGACCGTTCATAAGTCCCACGATGGTCAGCGTCCTTACGGAGTGGACTTAGGAAGCACCGCCGATGGAGGGGAAGGTAACATTTTATTGCCATTGCTTTAAGGTGATTTACCTTTTGGGATTTGTAACTATGTTTTATGCTCCAGAGTTCTTTGAAGAGGGCGAACTCCCACCGGGTCCGGACTCTCCTGGTGTTGATAACATGGATTGCTTTATGCAGCAAATGTGCGACGCCCTTCATGACGGGTCTCTGGGCATCGATCTAAACATCGATCTTGAGCAGATGAATAATGTTGAACCCACAGTCCCATATTCAGGTATATCTACATCCAATGTTACTTTCCTCAAGCATTGGGAAGGAAGATCTTCCGTCTTTGCTGCAAGTATTTTTCTCGAGCTTTCCTTATCTTTCAACATTCAGGTTACCCTGCAGATGTCGCGATGGAAAGGCCAAGCTTCTCGAAGCCCGATGCTGGCTTATTAGCTGACATGCTGGCTGAGCAGACTACCAGAGGGACCGAGAGACCATTCTTTGGGAATGATTCATCCACCGGTATATATCTGGTTCCCTTCATCTTGCCTGATCTTTTATCTGACTAATGAAGGATTAATATTACAGCGCCATCCATTGGGATTAGCCCAATATCGGTTCCCGGCATATCTAGCTTGCCTCGGAGTGACGGACTCGCAGGTACGCATACGATTTAGGGATATCGTACTTCTCTATGTTCATCTGACTGTTGACTAATATATGAGTGCAATCATAGGACCAACCACTGGGACTGATTCTCATATGACTCCTGGCATTTCTCAGATGCCTACGGATGATGGATCTACAGGTATGCAGATGACCTTATTATCCCAATCCTCCTTATTTGTCTAAATTTTCATTTTGACTAATAAGAAGGTGCCACCATAGGACCAGCCGCTTGGGTCGATACTCTTATGACTCTTGGCATTCCGACTGCATCTGAGGACGGTGGGATTGCAGGTATGCATACGATCTTCTTGTCCCGATTCTCCTTATTTGTCCAAATTTCCATTTGGCTAATCTAGGAGTGTAACTATAGGACCGGCCGTTGGGCCTGATACTACTACAGTTCCCGGGGCTGAAAGCCTGCGTAGAAGTGGCGCCTCTCCACCCTTGCCGAGTGATATAAGCAATCCGCCTGCAGGGGTTGATATCCCCTCTTCTGCTTCTGTCTCAGAGCCTGTTGAATCTCAACCTGAGGGGACGTCCGTTGGCGTTGGTATGCTCAGAACTTGCCTTTTGACTTTCCTTATCGTGTTCGACAATCCGCTGAGCTTCTATGCTGTTGCTTGTAGGATCTCGATCTTCCCTATACGAGCGTGTCCGCGTCCTTTTGGTCGATACTGATCCTGACAGAGAGGCTTTTCGTACGGACCTCAGCTTCTTCACTGCCTTTTATAACGGCCTGATCGAGAAACTTCTTCACAGAGGAGGCGGCTTCGATCAGTTCCGGCGTTCCTTTTCTCGCCACATGATGATGATACTGCTGATTTCGCTGCCCTGGAGTCAGAGATACGAGAGTTGAAGGAGTTGGAGGTTACCGGGGCTTCTTCTTTCGTGTCCTCTCAGTTGGAGCATAGGATGGCACAGTGGCGTGACCTGAAATCTTCCATCGAGTGCGCGCTTCAGTCACACGAGAGCTCCATTGCGCAACTAATGGCTGACGTGGCGAGGAAAGATATAGAGAGAGCTGAACTACTCCGCTCTTTGGATTCGAATCGCGAGGAAATGATTAGGTTGAAAGAGGCCTTAAAGTGCATTGAGGAATCCACTGCTCTTATTGTAGATGACCTGGCTGGACTAGAGCGTTCCCGTGAACAGGCGCTCGAGGAGCTCGGATCCACCCAGGAGAGACTGATGAAGCTGAAGAGTGAAGCCGCGGAGATTCTAAGCAATTCTGAGGAATCTGCCCGAGCTGATCTGCAAGCGGGACTTGAGCGGAGTTACATAGATAGACTTCTTAGCTTAAAGTCTCATATTCTCGGTCGCCAGTTGCCTTCGGGCTAACGAGCTTTTGTTGTATACTTTTGACTCGATCTATTAATAGAAACTCCGCATCTGCTTCTTTCTTGTGATTTTTTCTGTATTTCTTCTGAATGACAGATTTATGGGATTTTTGGCAAACCCCCAGCCCTCAACGGGTTTGATGTGTCTTTACCGATTACCGTTTGAAATCGGACTAGCATGTGAATTATTAAACCCGTCTCACATGTAACGTTGTGCTGAGAGAGTAAATTCTCTGAGGCTTTGTGCTATGATTTTGAATACATGGGCTTCGTCTTTCTCACGGGAATAGACTACCCGGCAACACGTGTTAGGCGTTGACTTATCCCTACTTAGGCTTCGGGGTGAAATTCCCCAGACTGGAATTCTGGTGCTTCTTCAATCGGTAAAAGACTAAACCGGCAACGCGTGTTAGGCGTAGGCTTATCTCTATTTAGGAGTCGAGATAAAATTCCCCGCGGGAGAGGAAGAATTTTATATTCTATCTCCCAATGCTGAAGAGGAAGAATTTTATATTCTATTTTCAACTGGAAAGGAAACGAGAGAGGAAGAATTTTATATTCTATCTCCCGGTGCTGAAGAGGAAGAATTTTATATTCTATCTTCAGGCGCTAAAGAGGATCGAGGTGGTATTCTATCTTTAGCTGGAAAGGAAACGGGAGAGGAAGAATTTTATATTCTATCTCCCGGTGCTGAAGAGGAAGAATTTTATATTCTATCTTCAGCTGGAAAGGAAACTCGAGGTGGGATCTCCACCCCCAGAATCCGGCAGGATGAAACTAAAAGTGGGATCTCCACTCCGAGAATCGAAAAAGTTCGAACGACCCTAACTTTTATAGGATTGGTCATTTGAACCCAAAGAACCCCTCATTCATTGAGGAGAAAACCCAATTTCGACCCTAACTTTTATAGGTTTGGTGGAAAAGGGGACAAAGGTGGATTTTCGTTTATCGAAAAGGAATGACTCGACCTTAGTCTTGACTATCTGTAGGCTTGACTAAGGGAGGTCGGGAACAATCCTAACTTTTACAGGTTTGACTGTTCCAAGTGGACCTCTCGTTCATGGAAGGAATCGAGAGAGGAATTTGGCTTTGGCCCTAACTTTTATAGGTTTGACCAGAAAGCAAAGAAAGTGGAATACGGGTAGCAAAGATAGTGCCAACTCGTATTATCACTCAAAGGGAGACTTTAACGCTAGGTGATTATGACCTAACATGTTGAGTCTGAGAAATGCCAATGACTGGCAGATGGAAATGTTGGTGGATCCACTGTCGTTTAATTTGATCAGCGGATGATTTGATGAGGAAAGATTAACCTATCAGAGGATTAGATCTCATCTCACAAAAATAACTCATAAGAGTTAGAGAATTTTGATAGAATAAGAAGAAACATTCTGACATTCAGAGTTCGAATGTAGATTTCTTATTCGTCAATTCTACAATGATTGGGTTATCCCTAAGAATACCCATGTAGTATTCTTCCTGGAACTTCCCGATGCATTGGTTATCCTGAAGATACTAAGGATAGTATCTTTTCAGGAACTTGCCGTTTATCGGCATCATAAGCCGGTCACCGTCCTTGGTGACAAGGCGATATGCGCCACTCGAGTAGACTGTCTCCACTACTAATGGTCTCTCCCATTTAGGTTCAAATTTACCCTTTTTCTTTGAATTGAGGATTATCGGTCGGCGAGCAGTGAGGACCAGATCTCCTTCCTTGAAGCTTCTCTGTCGGACTTTTTTGTCAAAGGCTCGGGAAATTCTAGCTTGGTAAAACTCAATATGCTGTTGAGCTACCAGTCGCTCTTCATCGAGCTTCTCGAGTTCTTCGAGGCGTTTCTGATGTTATTCTTCGGTCGTCATCTGGGTTGCAAGAGCGATCCGAAGAGACGGGATTTGGATCTCTAATGGAAGAACAACTTCACATCCGTATACCAGCGAATACAGGGTTGCTCCCGTTGGTGTGCGCAACGTGGTCTGATAGGCCCATAGAGCCGCACCAAGCTTGTCATCCCAGTCTCGTTTATTAGTTTTTACGATCTTTGACAAGAGTTTGATGATAGTCTTGTTGAAGGCTTCAGCTAATCCATTCGCTGTAGGATTATAAGCCGTTGACGAGATATCCTGAATTTTAAACTTTTCACAGAACCTTATGAAGGCGTTGCTGACAAACTGAGGACCGTTGTCATGTATGATTCGTCTTGGAACACCATACCTATAGATGATATGGTGCTTGATGAATGCAATGACGTTGCTCATTTTAACTTCTCTGAGTGGAACTGCTTCAGCCCATTTGGAGAAGTAATCGGTAATTGCCAGGATGAACCGGTCGCCTTTGACTGATGGGGGATTTATAGGGCCAACAATGTCCATTCCCCAAGTCTCGAACGGCCATGACGTAACCGAAGGATGCAGATGCTCCGGAGGTTGGTGCACATAATTCCCGTGTATTTGACATGCATTACACTTTCGGGCATATGTGATTGCATCACTCATCATGGAAGGCCAAAAATACCCCATCCTTCTGATGCGATCGTAAAGCTTGGGACCAGGTTGGTGTGTGCCACACTCTCCTTCATGTGCCTCCCTAAGGACCTCTTCAGCTTCTTTGGTTGATAGGCAACGCAATAGCAACCCATCGTACCCCCTGCGGTATAGCGTTCGATTCTCCGTATTGTAGTAGAATCTTGGTGCTCTTCGCCGGATTGACTCTCTTTCCTTTACATCTTCTGGCAAGATTCCATGCAAGACGTAGTCGATGATGGGGAAACGCCAATCTCGTGGTTCAAACTCGAATTGAGTAGCGGTTACCGTGGATCCAAGGTCGACCCAACAGTAAGTTATAGGACGTTTCTGCATCAATTACCTAGCAAGTAACTTCTGATTTTAGATCCCCGATCTGGCATTTGATTCGGATCTTCCCCAAGGGTCTAGACCCGCTGGTGTTGAATCCGTAAATCGTAGTGCCGGTGGAGGCTAATTTGCTTGTCGGGATTCCGAGATGATGCATCAATCGGAATGGCATGATGCTAACAGCAGAACCCGGATCAACTTGGATCCGGTTGACCATGCTGGAGCCAATGTGCCCGGTGAAATACAAGGGCCGATCATGCTTGGAGTTCTTCGTCTGCATGTCTTCCTTGGTGAAAGAGATGCATGGAAAATGATGCGCCGCAAGATTGCAGTGCTGAGCTAAAAGCTTCAGAATCGCTCAAGGCCTCTTGTAATGCTTTCCTTGTATCTTTGGACAGACGCAATAACTCGTATAGGGTTATCCTAGCCGGGATATTGGCCAACTGTGCCATGATGTCGAAATGGGGTGGAGAGCTCGCATTTCCCGGTTTGTCTCTCCCAATCGGATGATTGAACCGAGACTGCCTCGGGTTTTGGGCCTCTTGGCGCAAAGGCTCTTTCCCCTTCTCCTTCTGCTGGATTTTCTCCATAGCTACAGACGTTGGGGGAATTGCTGCTATTCCCAGTTCTGCCAATGTCTTGGAAGGAGGGGTTTTGGTACCTAATTGCTCGGAAGCATCTGGGTACTTATAGTGATACTCATTCCCGCTTCGAGTTGCAAAGGCCTCCTGTTCATCTTCAGAAAGCGGGAAGGCGGGAATTTCTTCGTCATCTTCTCCCGGAATAGCAGAAGCTCCGTAACAAGACTTACCTTTCCCTTTTGACTTTTTCTTGGAAGAAGTTCCCGTCCATTGTTCATCCCCGATCAAGTCTGGATGAACCCAAAGAATCTCACCATTGGAGGCTGTGTGTGGCACAAGTCCCTTCTGGCGCTGCTTGTGAGGATCATCGTTCACCGTCTTCACCGCTGCATTTATTACTGGTTCATGCTGGAACCAGTTTAAGGGAACAGAACCGAAGCTGATCGATACTGTATTTACTCCCACTCCCTTCTCCTTCGGCTGCTTCATTGTGATGACCCCGACATCGATGAGAGCTTGGATCTTGTCCTTAAGAGCATAGCACACCTTGGTAGGATGGTGCACCGCTCTATGAAATGCGCAGTATTTTGGATCATTGATTCTCTTAGCATCTTCCTGATCCTGGACTGGAGGCAATTTGATCTTGTTATTCTCAATGAGGTACTTGAAGATACCGGGAACTTCATCCTCTTTGAACGAATAGACTTTTGGGAACTTCGGCTCCGAGGCTTTTGGCTTCGGGGTCTGCTGTTGCCACCTTGATTGTTGAGGCGCCTTTTGCTGCTGCTGTTGCGGCTGCGCTTGCACCTCGAACGTTTGATTCGCGTCCACAGCATTTGCATGTGCTTTTCCTTTACCCTTAGGGACAAAGTTTGGTTGCGGAGCATTATTTGCTATTTGACCCCTTTCCGCCTTCTTCCTTTTAAGGAATCGTTCGGCTCGTTCTCCTCGCACCTTCAGATCCTTCCAGGTCTTTGGCGGTGCCATTCCCATAGCTTCGAGGATGTCCAAGGAAAGATTGTTGTGACAGGTCTCGAGGATGAAGTCTTCGCTGACCGGATCCCTACAATTCATTGCTTTATTTCGAAATCTCTTCACAAAGTTTTCGACTGTCTCACCATTCTTCTGTTTCTCCTCAAACAGAGTGCTGATTGAGACCTCAGTGTCGTCGTCGAAGAAACGAATGACCGTACCATTAAGGGTTCATTCCCGGCAATTATTCCTAAGTGAGACTTAAAATATATTAAGTGTTGGGTAGGGGAACCCTTTCCATCAAACGGCGTAAAGTTGATTAAATTGAACTTTGCCGGATATGGAATCGATTCCCACTCCCTTGGATATGGACATGGTATGCCGGACCTTTTCACCTCTTGAGCATTCATCAACGCATTGATTTTACTCTCCAAGTCCTTCATCTTCTTGTCTTCACTCGTTTCTATCTTCGAGTGGCTTTGGGGAGAGGTAACGTGGTCCTCTTTGGCATTATTATCTACAGGACCACTTCCGTTGTCGTTGTTGACAGAGGGAATAGTTACGTTGACATTATTCCCTTCCCGCTCATTCTCATCTTGATTCTGATGATTGGGTCGAGTGGGTTCTCCTTGGTGAGTTGTCAGAGCCGCGATTTGCTGGTCATGCATCTCTCTCATCTGCTGCATGGCCATCTCCATCTCGAACTTGAAACTTTCTTTCTGCCGAGCCAGGGCATCTTCAAGCATCTTGTTTACTTGTTCGGCGCTGATCATGAGTACCTCGCGGGGTTGTCCCTCGCTGGATACCGTGTTGTCCGATGCAATCGCAGAGCAGGCATCTGATCCTTCGTCTTCTGACGGTAATCTCGTCCGAACCCTACTATAAGTCCCTCGTGTAATGGTTCCGGACTGCAGATGAGTTAAATACCAGGGTACTAGCGGAATTGCCTCGGGATTATCTCCCATCGATGCCCCTTTGCTGGCCATATTAGTGGTGACCTTCGGGAATTCTCCGTCTTTGACTATCCTTCTTCTTCGTTGGAAACGCCTAGGCTTAGTCTCAGACGTTCCGGTGGAGATTCTCTCGAATACCGAAACTCTCCTTGGGGCTTCAGAGCAACAACATTCTGATAACACCGCCCTAATGATGTTGGCACACGTACAGTGAGGTTCCGTGCCTCGTGCGTCTCGCTTCCAAGACTTACTCGCACCCCCAGCTCTATAGTACAACTCATCAGTTTGATAACTGGAGCAACCTATAGAGTGTTGGTACGATTTCCCAGGTATAACACCATCATCATCAGACGAATATGCTTCCTTCTGGGGAGATGACGCTTTATTAGCGTTCTCAAAAGTCGCTCGTTCCAGTCTACGCTTCTTGCACTTCGACACGCAACCCGATGCGGTCGGCAATAGGGGTTTTCCCTTTGTTATTTTCCTGGGGGGAATGAGAACGACCCCCAGTCGGGTTTATCATTTGGGAACCTTTCAACGGACCCAATCGCTCCTTGATAGGTACTTTACCTCGATTCCCCAGTAAGGGACCGAGGCGACCTTTCAAAGGAACCCTGGATGTTGAAGGATCCGTGTTCTTACCTGACTCCACCGGAGGTGCGGGGGCAAGGGGAACGGGACCTGGATTTGATGAAGGTTGGGCAGCAACATCTTCAGCTCTCGTCTTAGGCGCTGGTTTTGCCTTTAGCATCCACATCTGTTTGACTTTTGGCGGAGTCTTAACCGCCTCTTCTTTCTGCATCTCCTCCGCTTTCTGTAGGAGAGCTCGGGCATGCGCAAGCAGTGCGCGGCGCTTCTTGATTCGCTCTTCGAGGGTTGAGCGAGTCCTCGTGACACGAACCCATTCGTTCGTTTCTGCCTTGGAGGAGGAGTTGGTTACGTACCGTTGTTGCTCTTGGCGCTGTTTGGATTTGAGATCTCCATTGTAGCGGATCCCGTCCATCGGCTCCAAAGCCTTGGCCATCTGACGAGAAAAGCGTTGACGCCGTCTTTGGTGCGTCCTCTTTGATACGGCTGGAGCACCTTCAGTAGCCATCTTCTTGGCGGAGGAGAAGCCCAGATCTGCGATCTCGACCACGTTGGACGACGCGGGGACGTCACGTGGTGCGAGTGCAGCGACGGCAAGGGGATCTTGGGTCTTTGAGCCGAGAGTCCCGCGAACGTTTCTGGAAGAGGATGCCTTCCTGCGCCTGTTCGGAGAGGCGGATCTGGAGGAGGAGGAAGAGAGGTACTCTTCGAACTTTTGCTGATCGAACTCGTATTCGATCTCTTCATTCACCCGGATCTTGAATGCCGGTTGCGCCACGACGGCGTCGGTAGCGATGTCGAGTCCGTTGGCTCCCACTGTGGTCGCCAGCTTGTTTGCGGAGAAAGTTGTTGTATTCATTGTTGTATTCATTACAACTTCAGTCGTTACAATGAAACAAAAAGATTGCCTTTTTATAAGACTCTTACACAATGAAAACAAAAAAAAAGTACAACTCTCTTCAAACAAACGCAAGATCTTGTTTTGCGGTCTCTTGCTTGCGTGGGACTTTTGCCTGTGACGGGGACGTCAATATCCGTGGACCACCGGGCACTCAGATCTGTTCCGAAAAATCGGACAGAGCTTTGTCGATCCGCGTGAGATCTAGAAGCCTGAAGCGTCTATCTCGGCTAAAACGAGATATCAGCTCTTCTTAGTGATTACCGGCGAAGGGTAATACTAAGGAAAAGGGGGAATGGGTGATGAAGGCTCTGATGTAGACCTCTCCTCTCCTTGTTGAAGCGCACGACCACTCTTCACTGCAGCAGGGCTTCGCCAAGAGTCTCCAAAAATCCTCTCTTCAAAACAAAGGCCCAAGGGGGCTATTTATAGGTGAATGGGGCATGTAGGGGGCCTAGACACCCCCTGGTGTCTCGGCCAGGCCGAGACACCCTTGGGGTGTCTAGGCCCCCTAGACCCCTCCATACACCTATAAATAAGGCTTTTCCTAGACACCCCCGGGGTGTTTCGACTTCCCGGGACTCCGTTTGAGGTGTATGGTTGTTTTCCCTGTAGATTCTTCGTCCGAACTCGGATTTGAGTGATTCCAGGTGCGTTGGATGCTTGACGAAGAGTTCGATCCACTCTGGTGGTTGGATTATCTGTAGAGTGGTCGAGGTACGAAGGGCGTTGTCCTTTTTGTGAACAGTGCTGGGTTCCCGATTGGTCCGGGTCTTCGTTGTTCCGAAATCCTATCCGCTCACGTAGCTCGTCGATTCACTTCAGTCATTCGTCGACGTCAATTGGAATCCTGTGGATCGGATAGTGACGTTCATCGTCGCTCTTTAACACTGAACCGTTCGTGGAGACCTATAGGTAATTTTCGATGCCTACAATAAGCTATCAACTTTAATTAGCCCTTGGCGTTAATACTAAGAAGAGCTCATATCTCGCTTTAGCCGAGATAGACGCTTCAAAGCTTCTAGATCTCACGCGGATCAACGAAGCTCTTTCCGATTCTTTCGGAACAGATCTGATTGCCCGGTGGTCCACGGATATCAACGTCCCCGTCACAGGCCAAAGACCCACGCAAGCAAGAGATGATAAACGGATCTTGCGTTTGTTTGAAAAGAGTTGTATTTTTTTGTTTTCATTGTGTAAGAGTCTTATAAAAAGGCTATCTTTTTGTTTCATTGTAACGATTGAAGCTGTAATGAATGCAGCAATGAATACAACAA
>NC_033798.1:46123319-46123543 GCF_001876935.1 Asparagus officinalis
CTGTCAGGCATGTAGGTCTCCAGCAAAGCCAAGAAATGGCGACAGCTGACTGGGATTCCGTGCATGGTGGCTCGTATAGGTGCATGTAATCCACTACTCTTCAAATCCCTCTCCCAGCGTACTAAGACGAAACTAGTCATGCGGGCCCACCACCCCTTGGCTAGCGAGGAAGCCCAACCATAGCATCTGTATTCTGGTGGAGGTAACCGTCTCCCCAGAAGAGC
>NC_033798.1:46123800-46149339 GCF_001876935.1 Asparagus officinalis
AGGATCCTCGACATGATCCCCGAACAAGAAGCTCGGCTTCTGTAAAGCCTGAGTGGAGGTAGAATCAGCGGGAAAGGAGGCATCTGTGATAAGCTGGCGCAAGCAATGGCGCCCTCCTTCCCGTATCAAGCGGCAAGATTCGTTTGAACGATCTCTATNGTGAAGGAGGCATCCGTAATAAGCTGGCGCAAGCAATGACGCCCTCCTTCCCGTATTAGACGACAGGATTCATCGGAGCGATCTCCGTCAAACCGAGGGAGTGGACCAACGGCCTGTCTGAGAGAAACTGAAGAAAAGACCTCCTGGCTACAACCAGTGTTGGCATGAGCAGGAAGGCTACCCGCGGGAAACTCGACTGCAATAAAGCACAAGGGTGGAGTCAGAAAATCCATTTCATCAGAAGAATGATAAGCTCATTCACGGAATAATTGGAGAGACGATTTTGAGTGTCCTACACCGGAAGAACGGTATGCATCATCACGTGAATAACGTGGTAACATACACCGAACTATAAAGTATAGGACGACACAAAATCACCCCAATATACCGGAAGACTTGAATTGGCTAAGCAAGACAAGTCTGAAACCTTAACCCCCGCAAAGGAGGGTGTCGGTTCTTCCTTCATGACCCGCAAAGAGGTCAATCAGGGATGCAAGAAGAAAAATATGCATAAAGTCTCACCCCCGAAGAATGAGGCTGCGGGGGAAGACGTCGCGGGAACCTCTTCCTCACTATGCTGTGAATGAGAACGTCCTCGCTGTGCTGCGAATGAGAACGACTCCTACGAGGTCGAGGTCGGCGTGGAGACATTGAAAATCTGCAACGAAAAGCAGCAAGTCAGGTACAATCTAAAATATGAATACACGCAATTTAAAAGGGAAATTAAGAACTTTAATTAAAATCCTATACATAAATAGGATTTCATAATTGAAGTCTAGTTAAACCTACAAATTTCGTGCATGCGAGACAATGATTGTCACCTTTCGCGGTGAATTTTGGTGAAATACCCAGAATACCCTTCGTGTTCAAGGCCAAAATTCAGGTCGAGGACATGCCCGGGTTGGGTCATGGTCATCATATCTGATCATATAGCACCCCCGGTACCTTTTACAAATGAGCCCTTTTGTAGAATTTAACCAATTTTACAAATAAACCCCTTCACAAACTTCAATTCAACGGCCACGTGCCCTTATCAAACTTTGGTTATTGGGTTGTGATCTAAGCTCCTGAAATTTCAGCCCTAAATTTCAGCCCCTTTTTGCAAATAAACCCCTCTACAATTTGTGGGTTGCTTTTTGCAAATAAGCCCCTCAAAAATTTCGGCCATATGGCAATTTTGCATAAAAGCCCCTCAAAAATTTCGGCCATATTGCAATGTTGCATAAAAACCCCTCAAAAATTTCGGCCATAGTGCAATTTTGCATAAAGGTCCCCCAAAAATTTCGGCCCCATGATAACCTTGCATAAAACCCCCCAAATTCTTGTGCCTACACAACCCATCATCAAAAAACCTATCCTCTAACTCATGAGAACATAAAGCTACAATCTTGTCAAAAAAAAAAGAGATCTTGTGAAGGGGACTTACCAAATCAAGAGGCTTTTCTTGAGCTTGAGGATGAAGGAGGAACCCTAGCTTGGGAGGAGAATTTCGACCAAGAGGGAGCACCAAGAAAATCCGAAATTGTGGAATGGGTTTTGAGTTTTGAAAACAATGGTGTATGGAAGAAGGAGGAAGAAGAAGGGGTTTGAAATTTAAGAGGGAATCCTTTTGAATTTTAAAAAGAGGGGGGAAACAAAAGGGGAAACAAACAAAAGAAGAAAAAGACAAAAAGAAAAAGAGAGGGGGGGTGTGGTCGCCAGTTTGTTTTCAGGAAAAGCTGCCTTTATCATTGATTTCATTAAACTTCAGTCGTTACAATGAATTCGAATAACAAAGAAATAAAAATTACAACTTTCTTGAAAATAAACGCAAGATCCTGTTTTGCGGTCTCTTGCTTGCGTGGGTCTTTTGCCTGTGACGGGGACGTCAATATCCGTGGACCACCTGGCACTCAGATCTGTTCCGAAAAATCGGACAGAGCTTTGTCGATCCGCGTGAGATCTAGAAGCCTGAAGCGTCTATCTCGGCTAAAACGAGATATCAGCTCTTCTTAGTGATTACCGGCGAAGGGTAATACTAAGGAAAAGGGGGAATGGGTGATGAAGGCTCTGATGTAGACATCTCCTCTCCTTGTTGAAGCGCACGACCACTCTTCACTGCAGCAGGGCTTCGCCAAGAGTCTCCAAAAATCCTCTCTTCAAAACAAAGGCCCAAGGGGGCTATTTATAGGTGAATGGGGCATGTAGGGGGCCTAGACACCCCCTGGTGTCTCGGCCAGGCCGAGACACCCCTGGGGTGTCTAGGCTTTTCCTAGACACCCCCGGGGTGTTTCGACTTCCCGGGACTCCGTTTGAGGTGTATGATTGTTTTCCCTGTAGATTCTTCGTCCGAACTCGGATTTGAGTGATTCCAAGTGCGTTGGATGCTTGACGAAGAGTTCGATCCGCTCTAGTGGTTGGATTGTCTGTAGAGTGATCGAGGCATGAAGGGCGTTGGCCTGCCGGGTTCCTGATTGGTCCGGGTCTTCGTTGTTCCGAAATCCTATCCGCTCACGTAGCTCGTCGATTCACTTCAGTCATTCGTCGACGTCAATTGGAATCCTGTGGATCGGATAGTGACGTTCATCGTCGCTCTTTAACACTGAACCGTTCGTGGAGACCTATAGGTAATTTTCGATGCCTACAATAAGCTATCAACTTTATCACCATTTTTTCTTGTGGTTAACTCTTTGTCAATCTTATCCTATTTAATAAGTTCTTTGACGTCCTTGATGTCAATAGAATCTCGACCGTAAATCATAGTATCCCTAAAGTGCTTGTAGAAAGGCGGCAAAGTACACAATAATAATAGGGCTTGATCTTTAGTATTGATCTTAATATCAATCTTACTTAAATCTGTAATCACAAAATTGAATTCACCAATATGACGCTTGATGGGTGTACCTTTCAACATCTGAAGTGTGTACAAACACTACTTCAAGAGGAGGCGAGTAGTGAGTGACCTTGTCAAATATAAATCTTCCAACTTAGACCATAGATCAGCGACTGTCTTCTCTGTGAGAACTTCTTACAAAACATCATTAGTCAAGTATAACTGGATCACTGTGAGAGTTTTATCATCCAACTTATTCAAATCTTTTTCTGTCATGTTAGCCGGTTTCTACGACCTCTCGAATAAAGCCTTCTTCAATCCACTCTGTGTCAACATGGCAATCATCCTAACTTACCAAAAGCTAAAACTGATGTTGCCGACAAAATTCTCGATATCCCACTTCATAGTGGTTGTCATCATCTTCTCGTCTGATTGATAGCTGAGGACTCTGATACCAATTTATTATGACAAAATCCCCAGGATAAACTAATTTCAATTACATGAAAGCATGAAAAATATTAAGAACACAAAAATGCATGGATATACGTGGTTCGGCTTGAAGCCTACGTCCATGGGTGAAGGAGGAGAATAGCTTTACTAACAATTTGTGAGGAATATAATGTGGAGATCTCTGAATCACTCATTCCCTGCTACAACTCAAAAGCCTAATACAACCTCTCTCCAATAAAGGAACAAAAGAGAAAAATATGAAGTATGCTTCACAAGGGAACTCTCTCTTATTGATTGGTGCTCCGTAGATTAATGATAATTTAATCTCAGATGACGCTGTATACACACACACACACACACAAAGCCAATTGATTGCTTCTCAAGGAAATAGAATCATGGTGGAAATAGAATTTCCATATGATTGATTATGTCAGCAAATTGAATTATCATATATGTGGGATTCCTAATCAATTAGAATATTTAATTGGTCGAGATTATTTCCAAGTTAATTATGTGTCTATGTCCTTTCGCAACTAGGACCTGACATAAACCAATTTGTCACCAACTCAAAATAGTATTCTCTTAGCCAAAGCGTGATCGAGCCGAGATGTCGACTTTGATCATGTGTATTTGTGGCATTCATAACAGAAATAATAATAAACTAAAATAATAAAAGCATGAAAATTAAAAAAAAGCAACGTAGTAAAGATTATCAGAGCAAATACTTTCCATCATCACTGAACGACATAAGATCAGAAAATGAAACTACTCTTGAAATTTTGTGAAAGCAATAAAAAGAATTTAATATATAAGAACCAAATTAACTAGAACAAGCTAAATTACTATAAAACAAATTTAAACTAATAAATTCCACCGCAATCATATTGTATATATAGAGAGAGAGAGATCTAAACTTTGATGGATCCCTAGGCAACATCAAGGGATATAAACTTTGATGGACCATCCACTTAAGTTGACATAAGTTTTACTCTCTCTCTCTCTCTCTATATATATATATATATATATATTTTGTTGTGACTGATGCTTTGAGAAACCAAACCAACGAACGCCGAGAGAAAGACCAAACAAAACACAAACACCAAGGTTTTACGTGGTTCGGCAAATTGCCTACGTCCACGGGGCAAGAAGGGGGTGGGTTTTCACTAATAGAGAAGGAGAGTACAAATTGAGATTACAAATCGCTCAAACGAACCAACTAATCTCACCAACAAATCTCTCAATCTCTCAACCAATAACCCTAACAAATAGCTCAGAAAGATCTCTCTTTTTCTGTGCTCCAAAACCCCAAAACTCTCCTCACAAAACCCTCAAATCGTATTGGTATTTATACCAAAACAGAAACCCAAACAGACTGCAAATAGGAACCTGAACTTTCCAAAAAACCCGTCATAAGTCGACTTATCAGTCTGCATAAGTCGACTTGGCAGAGCGAAAAACAGCAACTGGAGAAGAGATCATAAGTCGACTTATCAGACCTGATAAGTCGACTTGGCAGAGCAAAAAACCAACAATCCAGAGCAGAACGTAAGTCGACTCATGCACCAACATAAGTCGACTTACCATAAGTCGACTTATGCCTGTGCATGAGTCGACTTATGACCAAAAATCTGCTTTTTCCAATTCTTCTCCACAATTCTCCACCTCGGCGAAGTTTTCCCAAAACTGAGCCGACACCAACCAAACAAATGCCTCACATGCTGAGACCCAAATATGGCTTGGCTTATATAGCCTTACACCCACATTTACATAAAACCCCCTCTAATATTACTTAATTACATTCTCTTTTCAACACTCCTCCTCAAGATGAGCGAAAGATATCTATTAAGCCCATCTCGTCACACCCTATAGCTAGATCTAGGGGTGGCAAACGGGTAGACCCGACCCGACCCGACCCATATAAAATTTGACCCGACCCGTATAAGTGTGACCCGACCCAACCCGTTTAATAAATGGGTCAATGTGATCCGACCCGATTATTAAACGGGTTACCCGACCCGACCCATATAACCCGAATAACCCGTTTATCTAATACAAGACATATACTAACACATATAACTAATAAAAAAATTTTATACAAGCACAAAAAAACACTTCTTGCAAGCTCTTTAGACAAAAACTATCACCACTCACAACATGGAGTTATTTCAAAGACATATTCAGTATTTAAATGTACTTCAACAAATTGCAAATATCGACAAACAAAAATACATCGATACAGCTCTTTAGACACAGACTAATCTAAACTTCAACAGCAGCAGCAACAACAACTACAACAGCAGCAGCAGCTTCAGCAGCACTAACTTCAACAGCAACAACAGCTTCAGCAGTCACAGCAGCATCAAATAACAGCAACAACAGCTTCAGCAGCACCTACTTGTTCAAAAATATCTAAGTGAGGATATAATATCAAAGGTCTGTAAAGATCAAAGGTTCACACAAGTAATATCTTATTTGAGCTAGACATGAAAGAAATATGAAATTAATTTAAAAAAATCACAGCTGATAGGGTCTGTATTCATGCGCATGCATCAAATAACTTAAGACAGTACCTATTCCACCTTTGTTTACCATCTGAAAAATCATAGCTGGTTTATGTAAAACTATTGTGAACTCTGAGAGATAACACAGAACTTTTCATCAGCTAAATTATTGTGAACTCTGAGAGATAACACAATTCAACCTGTAAAAATTCCAATTCTTCCAAAGCAAGTCATAATGATAATTCTAATTGTGCTGGTAATAGGTTAAGGTTAGATCCTCAATACTAATTGTCGATATTCAAACAGTCTACTTACAAAATAAATCAAATCAGAGATAAAGAGTACATCAAAAGATAGCCAGATTTCACTAATAAATGAGCATGAATGAAACCCTAGTAAGAGGAATAGATGTCTATGATCAAATTCATTTACATGAAAGCCAATGATCAACTCTGGAAACAGAACATTTGAGCTTGAATCAAATTAATTTAAAAAAACTTGAGCATAATGAAAGATCTTGTCGCTCGCCGCCGCTTTCCGCTTGCCGCCGCTTTTCGAGAGAGAGAGAGATGGGAAATCTAGGGCAGAGACGAAGGGACGACGGGGTTATGGGTTTTTGGGTAGGTATAAACGGGTCTTATACGGGTCAGTTTGGGTACCCGAATTTACCCATTTAATAAATGGGTCAAGTTCGGGTTGACCTATTTATGACCCAACCCATGTAATTTGATCCATACCCATTATAAACGGGTCGGGTCGGGTCGGGTTGATGGGTTGGGTCATAAATTGCCACCCCTAGCTAGATCTACTAAGCTAAGCCCTTTAGTCAAGCAGTCTGCAGCCTGCTCCTTAGTTGGAACATGGCCTAACTCCAGGAACCCATCGTTCAGCTTCTCCTTGATGAAGAATCTATCAATCTCGATATGCTTAGTCCTATCATGCTGAACTGGGTTGTTGGCGATGCTGATAGCTAGCTTGTTGTCACACCACAAACTCATCTTGGTCCATTGGTCAAGGTTTAGCTCCACCAGCATGTTCTTCAGTCACATCAACTCTGCCACCCCGAAGGCCATGGCTTTGTACTCTGCTTCAGCTGTTGATCTCGCCACCACAGATTGCTTCTTGCTTTTCCAGGAGACTAAGTTGCCTCTCACAAATATGCAATACCCTGAGGTAGATCTCCGATCATCTCTGCAGCTAGCCCAATCTGAGTCACAGTAACCCTCAATGTTCACATGGCCACTCCTCCTGAATCTTAGTCCTTTGCCAGGGGCACCCTTCAAATACCTCAGTATCTGATATACTACATCCATATGGCCCTTACTTGGGTCATGCATGTAGCAGCTCACCACGTTTACCACAAATGAGATGTCTGGACGTGTGTGACTCAGGTAGAGTAGCATGCCCACCAATCTCTGATATCTCTTACGATCAACAGTTTCTCCTACCTCAGCACTTAGCCTAAAGCTCTGATCGATCGATGTAGCAGCAGGCTTGCACCCTAACATCCCCGTCTCTGCAAGAAGATCTAGTGCATACTTCCTCTGGGAGAGAACAATCCTCTTAGATCCATGAGCTATCTCTATCCCAAGGAAGTATCTGTGACGCCCCTGTTTTCACACATGGCTGCAGTCCAAGGTGAACCCAGAGATGTCAAACCTGCCATGCACCCACACTGTGTAACAACAAGTTTCATCAATCATAGTAATATCCTCTAGTGGGATCAAATAAAAGCATAGGTACAAAACCGGCAAAGAAGTAGAACAATAATAATAGACATGATAAAGAGGATGATATCTCATAAATAAAGGTCATGTCTCAACTGAAAATAAACTGGAATACATATGGAGTCAGAAATAACATACGATGTCTCAACATGAATCAAAATAAAAAGTCGAACTAAGGCACATTGCCTTTACAAAATGAAACTAACTCTAAATCTGAATAAAATTTAAAACTACAGTGGAGCCTCTAATAAATCTCTCGGGACGGCGACTATGCAAGAACTCCGTCATCCTGCGGCTCTCTGGAACTCCGAGCTACCTGAAAGGGTATTTTTAAAAGAAAAAGAAACAACAACAATAGCGTCAGAGTACTACAGCAAGATTACCTCCATCCGCCCCCAGGGGAAGGGCTGCTAGATGGAGTGGAGGCTCTATCTATTAAGCATAGTCTACCTAGATTCATTTTCCCTGTATCTAAGTGGGATTAACATTTAGAAACCTACAACACGAGACGTAGTACATCGAGCGAAATAATCCAAACAAGGAAACCCTCATGTATATACCATAAGTCTCAAATTGTAGATATCTAAACATTAATACCGAACTAAGAAAAAACAATCTAATGAAACCAACAATTAGAAATCCATAACACGAGACTGGTACATCGAGCGAAATAATCCAAACAAGGAAACCCTCATGTATATACCATAAGTCTCAAATTGTGAATCTCTAATCATTGATCCCAACTAAGAAAAAAAAGACAGTAAAAGAAATAAGATATCAACACATCGTATTTATAATATCTTCCACAATCACTGGAGAGATAGAATAAAAATACCAACACATAATTTTGTATACTTTCAAAAGTAACATATCTCAGTCATATAGTTCAATGATAGGTCATATTCATAATCGGCATCTGTCATACTTAGGCTATCAAGTAATTGTCTCAGTACAACGAACTACCCTATAGGTATCCTGAACTATATACTATTTGTATCTCAGGTATGTTGACGTACTATCCCATACTAAGCTATGCTCATCAATAACATTCAGCTCATGTATAAACCATGTATATTTGGAATGTCGACGCACTATCCCATATAGTACTGAGCTGTGCTCATCAACGACATCCAACATGTATATGAACTATATTTAATTCAAATATGATCAAATTAAAATTTATCATAATCCCCTTGGGGTTCTTAAATGTATAACATAACATATTCATGACTAAACATGCAACATCAATCGGCTCAAAACTCCGCGAACGCACCTCAAAACGGCGCAACACAGCTCCACAAAACGAACAGGAAAAATAGACATGATATCTGTTAGTAAAATAAGCATATATTTCTCTAGAAAAAATATTTTTACAAATGGTTTTCTGTTCTGAAAACTAGATTCACACATCTTTCAAATGACATAAGTTTGGTTCAGTTTGGAGTTCATTTGTTATCCCAAATCTCCAGTTAAACATCATATATGTGCATCCTTTTCTGCAGGACATGTTGTTAGTAAATATAACATATCTTTCTCTATACAAACTCTTTTTAAGAATGGTTTTCTGTTTTAGAAACTAGATACATGTATCTTTCATTTGGCATTGGTTAAATTTGGAGTTTATTTTCTATTTCAAAATCTTAGTTAAACATGATACAATTGCTACAGATTCTGCAGAAAATATTTATTTAGTACATCTCTTAAATTTCTCATATATAAATAAAATTATGAAAAATCCTAATGATCATGATCATGATACTATCATAGACAGCAAGAAAAAAATTACTAATCTAGCATTGATTTATGTTTTAACATCAAAAATTTAACTTTTATCACATCATGTTAAGATTCAAGCATGAAAACACATATTCAACATCATATTAAATATCTAACTAGTTATTTAACTATGGGGAAGAGTTTGGATGAAGATAATCTTTCCTTAGATGTCATTCTAAGCCTCTGAAATAACCAGAAACCAAAAAGAAGTATAACCAAGCCGTTTCCCCCTTGCTACACGTTGATGATCTCGCCCTCGTGTCGATATTTGCTTCACAAAGCTCTCAAAATTCTCAACTTTAGGGCTAGGGATTCAGAGAGAGGAAGAGGGGCTACTAAGGTTTGAAACTCTAATGTAAGGATGTTAATTTTTATGAAAACACATGTTTATATATATGCAAACCCGAAATAAACCTGTTTGACCCGAACCAGGAATCCTAATCTGACTAGGAAAATGACCTTTGGTATTTTGGCCATAACTTTCTCATCCGATCTCCAAATGAGGTGATTAAAGATTTGTTGGAAATATGTTGAAGATACCTACAATTTTTGCTTTTTAAGTTTTTCCAAATTCCAACTACATCTATGAGAAAAATACAAAATCTCTTCGCTAGTCATAAATTTCCAGATTTATACATCGAGTATGAATTGTGCATTTGCTCTTATATATACATATATACATTGAATTGATCTCAAAATAATTCCTAGTATACTTAAATATCATAATATGTTATTTATAAATATATAACATATTTATTATTATTTATCACAAAATATTTAAATTTTTGGGATTTTACATTCTTCCCTGTAGGCATCGAAAATTGCCTATAGGTCTCCATGAACGGTTCTGTGTTAAAGAATGACGATAAACGACACTATCCGATTCACAGTAGTCTAATTGACATCGATGAACGATTGAAGTGAATCGACGAACTACGTGAGTTGATGGGATTTCGGAACAACGAAGACCCGGGCCAATCAGGAACCCGGCGATGCCCTTCATGTCTCGATCACTCTACAGATAGTCCAACCACTGGAACGAATCGAACTCTTCGTCACGCATCCAACGCACTTGGAATCACTCAAATCCGAGTTCGGACGAAGAATTTACGGGGAAAACAATCGAATGCACCTCAACGGAGCGTCTCAGGCTGAACTGGGACACCCGGGGTGTCTCGGGAAAGTCGGAACGGTGTCTCGGCCAATCCGAGACACCAAGGGGTGTCTAGGCCCCCTAGACGCCCCCCATTGCCTATAAATAGCACCCCTTACCTCATTTTTCAGGGAGAGGATTTTTGAAAAAGATTGGCGAAGCCCTGCTGCAGTGAAGAGTGGTCATGCGCTTCAACAAGGAGAGGAGAGGTCTTCATCAGAGCCTTCATTACCCGTTCCCCCTTTTCCTTAGTATTACCCTTCGCCGGTAATCACTACGAAGAGCTGATATCTCGTTTTAGCCGAGATAGACGCTTCAGGCTTCTAGATCTCACGCGGATCGACGAAGCTCTGTCCGATTTTTCGGAACAGATCTGAGTGCCAGGTAGTCCACGGATATTGACGTCCCCGTCACAGGCCAAAGACCCACGCAAGCAAGAGACCGCAAAACAGGATCTTGCGTTTGTTTGAAGGGAGTTGTAATCTTTTTTTTTTGTTTTCATTGTGTAAGACGACTGAAGTTGTAATGAATACAGCAATGAATACAACAACTTTCTCCGCAAACAAGCTGGCGACCACAGAGGGAGCCAACGGCCTCGCTGCCGAGGCCGTCGTGACGCAACCGGCATTCAAGATACGGGTGAATGGAGAGATCGAATACGAGTTCGATCAGCAAAAGTTCGAAGAGTACCTCTCTTCCTCCTCCTCCAGATCCGCCTCTCCGAACAGGCGCAGGAAGGCATCCTCTTCCAGAAACGTTCGCGGGACTCTCGGGTCAAAAACCCAAGATCCCCTTGCCGTCGCTGCACTCGCACCACGTGACGTCCCCGCGTCGTCCAACGTGGTCAAGATCGCAGATCTGGGCTTCTCCTCCGCCAAGAAGATGGCTACTGAAGGTGCTCCAGCTGTATCAAAGAGGACGCGCCAAAGACGGCGTCAACGCCTTGCTCGTCAAAGGCCAAGGCTTTGGAGCCTCAAATCCAGACAGCGCCAAGAGCAACAACGGTACGTAACCAACTCCTCCTCCAAGGCAGAAACGAACGAGTGGGTTCGTGTCACGAGGACTCGCTCGACCCTCGAAGAGCGAATCAAGAAGCGCCGCGCACTGCTTGCGCATGCCCGAGCTCTCCTACAGAAAGCGGAGGAGATGCAGAAAGAAGAGACGGTTAAGAACCCGTCAAAGCTCAAGCAGGTATGGATGCTAAAGACAAAGCCAGCGCCTAAGACGAGAGCTGAAGATGTTGCTGCCCAACCTTCATCAAATCCAGGACCCGTTCTCCTTGCCTCCGCACCTCCGGCGGAGTCAGGTAAGAACACGGATCCTTCAACATCCAGGGTTCCTTTGAAAGGTCGCCTCGGTCCCTTACCGGGGAATCGAGGTAAAGTACCAATCAAGGAGCGATTGGGTCCGTTGAAAGGTCCCCAAATGATAAACCTGACTGGGGGTCGTTCTAATTCCCCCCAGGAAAATAACAAAGGGAAAACCCCTATTGCCGACCGTATCGGGTTGCGTGTCGAAATTCAAGAGCCCGTTAAGTTTTTACGCTCATAAAAGCGTAGACTGGAACGAGCGACTTTTGAGAACGCTAATAAAGCGTCATATCCCCAGTAGGAAGCATATTCGTCTGATGATGATGGTGTTATACCTGGGAAATCGTGCCAACACTCTATAGGTTGCTCCAGTTATCAAACTGATGAGTTGTACTATAGAGCTGGGGGTATGAATAAGTCTCGGAAGAAAGATGCTCGAGACACGGAACCCCACTGTCCGTGTGCCAACACAAGGAGAGTTTCGGTGTTCAAGAGAATTTCCACTGGAACGTCTGAGACTAAGCCTAGGCGTTTCCGACAAAGAAGAAGGATAGCCGAGGACGGAGAATTTCCGAAGGTCACCACTAATATAGCCAGCAAAGGGGCATCGGTGGGAGATAATCCCGAGTCAATTCCGCTAGTACCCTGGTATTTAACTCATCTGCAGTCCGGAACCATTACACGAGGGACTTATAGTAGGATTCAGACGAGATTACCGTCAGAAGACGAAGGATCAGATGCCGGCTCTGCAATTGCATCGGACAACACGGTATCTAGCGAGGGACAACCCCGCGAGGTACTCATGATCAGCGCCGAACAAGTAAACAAGATGCTTGAAGATGCCCTAGCTCGGCAGAAAGAAAGTTTCAAGTTCGAGATGGAGATGGCCATGCAGCAGATGAGAGAGATGCATGATCAGCAAATCGCGGCTCTGACAACTCACCAAGGAGAACCCACTCGACCCAATCATCAGAATCAAGATGAGAATGAGCGGGAAGGGAATAATGTCAACATAACTATTCCCCCTGTCAACAACGACAACGGAAATGGTCCTGAAGATGATAATACAAAAGAGGACCACGTTACTTCTCCTCGAAACCGCTCGAAGACAGATACGAGTGAAGACAAGAAGATGAAGGACTTGGAGAGCAAAATCAACGCGTTGATGAATGCTCAAGAAGTGAAAAGGTCCGGCATACCATGTCCATATCCAAGGGAGTGTGAATCGATTCCATATCCGGCAAAGTTCAATTTAATCAACTTTACGCCTTTTGATGGGAAGGGTTCCCCAACCCAACACTTAATATATTTTAAGTCTCACTTAGGAATAATCTCCAGCAATGAACCCTTGATGGTACGGTCATTTGTTGGCACTCTTCGCGGAGCGGCCTTCGATTGGTATCGTCGCCTCAAGCCGGGGAGCATCAGCAGTTGGGACGACATGGAGGACATGTTTCTGACGAACTTCTTCGACGACGACACTGAGGTCTCAATCAGCACTCTGTTTGAGGAGAAACAGAAGAATGGTGAGACAGTCGAAAACTTTGTGAAGAGGTTTCGAAATAAAGCAATGAATTGTAGGGATCCGGTCAGCGAAGATTTCATCCTCGAGACCTGTCACAACAATCTTTCCTTGAACATCCTCGAAGCTATGGGAATGGCGCCACCAAAGACCTGGAAGGATCTGAAGGTGCGAGGAGAACGAGCCGAACGATTCCTCAAAAGGAAGAAGGCGGAAAGGGGTCAAATAGCTAATAATGCCCCGCAACCAAATTTTGTCCCTAAAGGAAAAGCACATGCAAATGTTGTGGACGCGGATCAAACGTTCGAGGTGCAAGCGCAGCCGCAACAGCAGCAGCAAAAGGCGCCTCAACAACCAAGGTGGCAACAGCAGACCCCGAAGCCAAAAGCCTCGGAGCCAAAGTTCCCAAAAGTTTATTCGTTCAGAGAGGATGAAGTTCCCGGTATCTTCAAGTACCTCATTGAGAATAACAAGATCAAATTGCCTCCGGTCCAGGATCAGGAAGATGCCAAGAGAATCAATGATCCAAAATACTGCGTATTTCATAGAGTGGTGCACCATCCTACCAAGGTATGCTATGCTCTTAAGGACAAGATCCAAGCTCTAATCGATGTCGGGGTCATCACAATGAAGCAACCGAAGGAGAAGGGAGTGGGAGCAAATGCAGTATCGATCAGCTTCGGTTCTGTTCCCTTAAACTGGTTCCAACATGAACCAGTAATAAATACAGCTGTGAAGACGGTGAACGATGATCCTCACAAGCAGCGCCAGAAGGGACTTGTGCCACACACAGCCCCTAATGGTGAGATTCTTTGGGTTCATCCAGACATGATCGGAGATGAACAATGGACTGGAACCTCTTCCAAGAAAAAGTCGAAAGGAAAAGGTAAGTCTTGTTACGGAGCTTCTGCTATTCCAGCGGAAGATGACGAAGCAATGCCTGCTTTCTCATTTCCCGACAATGAACATGGGAATGAGTATGGTCGACTGGATGGGGTGGAGATGATTACAACTACCCCCGCACTCGCTGAGAGGACCCAACAGGAGCCCCTGCATCAAGATGTTCAAAACCCGAGGCAGTCTTGATTCAATCAGCAGATTGGAAGAGATAAACCGGGAGATTCAAACATTTCAGGCCACTTCGATGTTATGACCCAATTGGCTAACATCCCAGTAAAAGTGACTCTACACGAGTTATCACGTCTCTCTAAAAACACTAGGGATGCGTTCAACATTACTCCTGACCAGCTCACTCAAATAGTTCAAGAAGCACTAATCAAGCAGAAAGAAGAATTTGAGGGTAAGATGGAATTGGCTATGCGACAAATAAGAGAGTTGCAAGCTGAAAAGTGTAAATTTCCTAAATCGGATCATCAGGCTGGGTCTAGCTGTTGCGTTACCCCAACCACGCCTATTCCAGATAGGACAAATGCCAATGGTCCGAATTTGAATATGGTTGTCAAGACTGATTCACCCCTCGATAACACTGGGGGTGGTACGACCAGATCCTTCAATGACACTGGGGGTGGCCCAATTCCTACTTCTCGACATCATGAAAGTAAAGACGAAAAGCAGAAGGAAGTCGAGTCTGTCACCACCTCGACTAGACGCTATCCTAAAAGAAAGAGGGTCGAGGAAAGCCAATCAGAGTTCGTACCCAGGTTCGCTGCTGATCAAACGTCACAACGACAGTCGTGGGAGTGATCGCCACAATAGTCACTTCAGATACAACGATACTCTTTCAAGGATGATGAGGTTCCAGCCATCCTCAAGTACCTCCTAAAAAACGACAAAATCAAGCTCCCACCTATTAAAAGCCAGGAGGAAGCCAATGAGAGTTCAGACCCAAATTATTGTGAATACCACAGGAAGATCCTTCATCCCACCAAGGCCTGCTTTGCTTTAAAGAAAAGCCGAATGAGAATGACCACCACACTCCGAAAAGTATACGAGTATAAACTGCTTCTTTCAAAACTCCAACAGGTATATGAGTATAAACTGTTTCCTTTGCATCTAACGGGAAGTTCCTGGAGAACATCATACGTGATATTCTTAAGGATAACCCGATATCAATAAAAAGGGTTGGAAATAAAATATTGCTTATTGAATCAGTCTCTTGAAGTGTTGATGATTCTCAATAAATTTGAACCCAAATGGGAGAAACCATTCGTAGTGGAGACAGTCTACTCGAGTGGCGCATATCGCCTTGTCACCAAGGACGGTGACCGGCTTATGATGCCGATAAACGGCAAGTTCCTAAAAAGATACTATCCTTAGTATCTTCAGGATAACCAATGCATCGGGAAGTTCCCGGAAGAATACTACATGGGTATTCTTAGGGATAACCCAGTCATTGTAGAATTGATGAATAAAAAATCTACGTTCGAACTCTGAATGTCAGAATGTTTCTTCTTATTTTTATCAAAATTCTCTAACTCTTATGAGTTATTTTTGTGAGATGAGATCCAATCCTCTGATAGGTTAATCTTTCCTCACAAAAAATCCCCCACTGATCAAGTCAATTGACGGTGGGTCCACTAAATTTTCTGTCCGCCGGTCCACTTGGAACAGTCAAACCTATAAAAGTTAGGATTGTTTCCGATCTCGCTTAGTCAAGCCTACAGATAGTCAAGACTAAGGTCGAGTCACTCCTTTTCGATAAACGAAAATCCACCTTTGTCCCCTTTTCCACCAAACCTATAAAAGTTAGGGTTGAAATTGGGTTTTCTCCTCAATGAATGAGGGGTTCTTTGGGGTTCAAATGACCAATCCTATAAAAGTTAGGGTCGTTCGAACCTTACTGATTCTCGGAGTGGAGATCCCACTCTTAGTTTCATCCTTCCGGATTCTGGGGGTGGAGATCCCACCTCGAGTTTCCTTTCCAGCTGAAGATAGAATATAAAATTCTTCCTCTTCAGCACCGGGAGATAGAATATAAAATTCTTCCTCTCCCGTTTCCTTTCCAATTGAAGATAGAATATAAAATTCTTCCTCTTCAGCACCGGGAGATAGAATATAAAATTCTTCCTCTCCCGCTTCTCAGTCTGTCTTTGCACTTAGAAAAGACACAATTCTAAACTTCCAATCCGGGTACTTGCTGCACGGGGAATTTTATCTCGACTCCTAAATAGAGATAAGCCTACGCCTAACACGCGTTGCTGGTTTAGTCTTTCACCGATTGAAGAAGACACCAGAATTCTAGTCTGGGGAATTTCATCCCGAAGCCTAAGTAGGGATAAGTCAACGCCTAACACGCGTTGCCGGGTAGTCTATTCCCGTGAGAAAGACGAAGCCTATGTATTCAAAATCATAGCAACTTTTCCTTAGCACAACGTTACATGTGAGACGGGTTTAATAATTCACATGCTAGTCCGATTTCAAACGGTAATCGGTAAAGACATATCAAACCCGTTGAGGGCTGGTGTAGCTCAGCTCTCTCCGTATCTTTCCTCGCCACGTTAGCCATTAGCTGCGCAATGGAGCTCTCATGTGACTGAAGCTCGCACCCGATGGAAGATCTCAGGTCATGCCACTGTGCCAGCCTATGCTCCAACTGAGAGGACACGAAAAAAGAAGCCCCGTTAACCTCCAATTCCTTCAACTCTCGTATCTCTGACTCCAGGGCAGCGAAATCGGCAGTGAAGAAATCGGCCAATTCCGGGTATCCTTCTTCCCTCATCATCATCATGTGGCGAGAAAAGGAACGCCTGAACTGATCGAAGCCGCCTCCTCTATGAAGAAGCTTCTCGATCAGGCCGTTATAAAAGGCGGTGAAGAAGCTGAGGTCCGTACGAAAAGCCTCCCTGTCAGGATCAGTATCGACCAAAAGGACGCGGACACGCTCGTATAGGGAAGATCGAGATCCTACAAGCAACAACATAGAAGTTCAGCGGATTATCGAATACGATAAGGAAATTCAAAAGGCAAATTCTGAGCATACCAACGCCAACGGACGTCCCCTCAGGCTGAGGTCCGACAGGCTCTGAGACGGCAGCAGAAGAGGGTATATCAACCCCTGCAGGCGGATTGCTTATATCACTCGGCAAAGGCGGGGAGACGTCACTTCTATGCAGACTTTCAGCCCCGGGAACTGTAGTAGTATCAGGCCCAACGGCCGGTCCTATAGTTACACTCCTGTATTAGCCAAATGGAAATTTGGACAAATAAGGAGAATCGGGACAAGAAGATCGTATGCATACCTGCAATCCCACCGTCCTCAGATGCAGCCGGAATGCCAAGGATGCAGCCGGAATACCAAGAGTCATAAGAGTATCGGCCCAAGCGGCTGGTCCTATAGTGGCACCCTCTTATTAGTCAAAATGAAAATTTAGACAAATAAGGAGGATTGGGATAATAAGGTCATCTGCATACCTGTAGATCCATCATCAGTAGGCATCTGAGAAATGCCAGTAGTCATAAGAGAATCAGCCCCGGTGGCGGGTCCTATGATTGCACTCATGTATTAGTCAACAGTCAGATGAACATAGAGAAATACGATATCCCTAAATCGTATGCGTACCTGCGAGTCCGTCACTCCGAGGCAAGCTAGATATGCCAGGAATCGATATTGGGCTAATCCCAATGGTTGGCGCTGTAATATTAATCCTTCGTTAGTCAGATAAAAGATCAGGCAAGATGAAGGGAATCAGATATATACCGGTGGATGAATCATTCCCAAAGAATGGTCTCTCGGTTCCTCTGGAAGTCTGCTTAGCCAGCATGTCAGCTAATAAGCCAGCATCGGGCTTCGAGAAGCTTGGCCTTTCCATCACGACATCTACAGGATAACCTGAATGTTGAAAGATGAGGAAAGCTCGAAAAAAATACTTGCAAAAAAAAAAACGGAAGATCTTCCTTCCCCATGCTTGAGAAAAGTAACATTGAATGTAGATATACCTGAATATGGGACTGTGGGCTCAACATTATTCATCTGCTCAAGATCGATGTTTAGATCGATGCCCAAAGACCCGTCATGAAGGGCGTCGCACATCTGCTGCATAAAGCAATCCATGTTATCAACACCAGGAGATACCGAACCTGGTGGGAGTTCGCCCTCTTCGAAGAACCCTGGAGCATGAAAAAGTGGTTGCGAATCCCAAAAGGTAAATCGTATTAAAGCAATAAATGTTACCTTCCCCTCCACCGACGGTGCTTCCTAAGTCCACTCCGTAAGGACGCTGACCGTCGTGGGGCTTATGTGCGGTCTTCTTCCTCTTCGGGGCACCAACCCTCCGAGGACCAACGGGTCGGTCATGCACAGGCCTGTCACACGTTTCAACGTGTGTAGGAGCTGGCGGCTCATGATCGTCAACTGTCCTACCTAAAGTGACAATGGTCAAACAAGAGCTATCATTTATACCAATTAGAATGGAGAAGGAAAATCAAAGAGGAAGGACAAACCGATATCGAGTTCCCCTCTGTCGGTATCTGCATCCACATATTCTTCCTCGGAGGTATCGTCGTCGTCACCCGTAGGAAGGAGCTCTTCATCATCTGTGAGAAGAGATTTGGCACGCCCCTTTCTCCGCTTCTGAGCAAGCTCAGCCCTGCGAGCAGCCATCATAGCGACTTGGACCGAGTGCTCGGACTGTAACTCTGAAAGGCTCCTCACACCTATGGATTCATAGGCAGAAAGGAACCACTTGCAACTAAGAAAAGTGGTCAGCGGCTTACGCCTATATGAAGGAAGAGCAAAACGGGCTCCAGTGCAGCCCACCATTGTCCATAACCATGCTCGTACGCCATCAATAAGTCCTCCCTCAACCTGCAGGCTACGGCTCGGATTCCCGACATATAGTTGGTCATAGCCGAACTGGCGAGCAAAGCGGCAAGGGAGGTAAGGATCTATGTGGCATTGATTCTTCACCCGGAGGACAAGATACCCAACGCGGATGTTCACTAGCCACCGGAAACAACCAACGTCGAGAACAGTCCGGTCACTTCTAGGTTTCTCCTCGTCAATCAGCACGTCGCCATAGCGACCTGAAAAGTGAGGAAAACACTTAAAGAACTCCCAACTCTTACGGACTCGAAGCTCTCGTTGAACATCACTGAATTTGTTCCCGAGCCATCTGCTCTTCTCCAACAGCTGCACAAAAGGAACGGGGACATCAACAACGCTGGGCGCCGACATCAAATCAGGACGGTGAAGAAGACCTTCGGACAAATAAGCTCAGTCGATGGTTCAGAACCCATCTGTGTAAAACTGCTGACTAGACACCTGAGCCCACAATGGATGCCAGCAACCATCGCTGGGAGCAGGGAAAGCTCTCTCCCGTAAGCTAGCTGAACTGCAGGGAAGAGCACCTCGATGGGTAGAGCGTCTGAAGGCTGGTGCGGGACAACACATTTCTTCAACCAAAGGGCAAGGTAGCCTGCTAATAGAGTCCGGGGCCCAATGGACTTCTGTGCATGGCAGAGAAAAGAACAAAACTTGGTTCCCGCGGGAAAGGCTCCCTCAGCACTGGCGATGGTGTAAGAACGAGCCTCAGCCTTCTCCAGCAACTCATTAATTGCGGAAGGGGTCAAAACATCTAATTCACGGATGGACTCGCTAGAATCACCCTCCAAATTCTGGAACAAATAGCAAGCAAACTGCTTCAAGCTGACCTGCCTCTTCCTTTTCGCTTGAGGAGAAGTCTGGACCAAGGAAGTATGATAATGACAAGTAAGATCCCAGAGAGTGTCATACATATCGGGAGTATCTTTCTTCATACACTCCAGCTGCTGATTCGAAGGAAAATACTCCTGATATGGACAATCCCCCATCGGAAGACCAGAAACATGATGCATCTCATGCAAGGCCAACCCTAACTCGCCACCGCTGGTCAAGAAGGTATTACTGTCAGGCATGTAGGTCTCGAGCAACGCCAGGAAATGGCGACAGCTGACTGGGATTCCGTACATGGTAGCTCGTATAGGTTCATACAACCCACTGCTCTTCAGATCCCTCTCCCAACGCGCTAAGACAAAACTGGTCATGCGTGCCCACCACCCATTGGCTAGTGAGGAAGCCCAACCGTAGCATCTGTAATCCGGTGGAGGTAACCGTCTCCCAAGAAGAGCCAGGCGGTTACTCATAGTAGAAGCAGCTGCTGACACCTCGCCTGGGGGTGCAGTGTTAAGGCCCATAATCCCGGGACGAAGACCACGAACGTCATGATACCCGTTAGAGCCAGGAGTCTTGTGGTGAGTGGCATATCCACACTGAACTCGCTCAGCATCTTCAGTAAGGTGCCAAGAGATCTGTCGCTCCACGGCCTGTCCCTTCAAGTGACTGAAAGAATATTGGCGTGGAATCGAGGGGATGTACAAACAAGCTCTCCCGTCGAGAGTCAGCCAATGTTCCTCGGCAAGGGTCAGCGTAGCAAGATCCTCGACGTGATCTCCGAACAAGAAGCTCGGCTTCTTTAAAGCCTGAGTGGAGGTAGAATCTGCGGTAAAGGAGGCATCTGTAATAAGCTGGCGTAAGCAATGGCGCCCTCCTTCCCGTATTAAGCGGCAAGATTCGTTTGAGCGATCTCTGTCGAACCGAGGAAGTGGGCTAACAGCCTGCCTAAGGGAAGCTGAAGAGAAGACCTCCCGGCTACAACCGGTATTGGCATGAGGAGGAAGGCTGCCCGCAGGAAACTCCACTGCAATAAAGCACAAGAGTGGAATCAGAAAACTCATAAGAATGATAAGCTCATCCACGGAATAATTGGAGAGACGATTTTGAGTGTCCTACACTAGAAGAACGGTATGCGTCATCACGTGAATAACGTGGTAACATACACCGATCTATAAGGTGTAGGACGACACAAAATCGCCCCAATATACCAGAAGACTTGAATTAGCCAAGCAAGACAAGTCTGAAACCTTAACCCCCGCAAAGGAGGGTGTCGGTTCTTCCTTCATGACCCGCAAAGAGGTCAATCAGGGATACAAGAAAAAATATATATAAATTCTTACCCCCGAAGAAAGAAGCCGCGGGGGAAGATGTTGCGGGAACCTCTTCCTCGCTGTGCTGCGAATGAGAACGACTCCTTCGAGGTCGAGGCCGGCGTGGAGACATTGAAAATCTGCAACGAAAAGCAGCAAGTCAGGTACAATCTAAAATATGAATACACGGAATTTAAAAGGGAAATTAAGAACTTTAATTGAAATCCTATGTTTAAACCTACAAATTTCGTGCATGCGAAACGATGATTGTCATTTTTTGCGATGAATTTTGGTGAAATACCCAAAATACCCTTCGTGTTCAAGGCCAAAATTCGGGTCAAGGACACGCTCGGGTTGGGTCATGGTCATCATATCTGATCATATAGCACCCCCCGATACCCCACGATTTTGGTTAATTTTACAAATAAGCCCTTTTGTAGAATTTAGCCAATTTTGCAAATAAACCCATCCACACTTTGTGGGTTGCTTTTTGCAAATAAACCCTTCAAACAACATTGGTTTTCTTGCATAAAGCACCCCCCAAATTTTCGACCAAGTGGACATGCAATCCAAAGCCAAATTTCAGTCCAATTTTGCATAAAAGCCCCCTCAAATTTTCGGCCATATTGTAATTTTACATAAAGGCCCCCCAAATTTCGGCCCCATTGTAACCTTGCATAAAACCCCCAAAATTCTTATGCCTACACAACCCATCATCAAAGAGCCTATCCTCTAACTCATGAGAACATAAAGCTATGACCTTTCTAAAAAAAAAAAAGAAGAGTGTTGAAAGGGAACTCACCAAATCAAGAGGCTCTTCTTGAGCTTGAGGATGAAGGAGGAACCCTAGCTTGAAAGGAGGAAATTTCGGCCAAGGGGTGAACACAAAAATCCGAAAATTTTTAATGGGTTTTGACTCCTTGAAAGAGAGAAACAATGGAGTATGGAGGAAGAAGAAGGAGTTTAAAATTTAAGAGGGAATCCCTTTTGAATTTTGAAAAGAGGGGGAAACAAAAGAGGAAACAAACAAAAGAGGAAACAAACAAAAAAAAAAGAAAAAGACAAAGAGGATATATGCCCTGTTAGGCCCGAATTCGCCCGTTTTCATCAATTATTGGATGTCTTGATGAAAATCGACACCAATCAACATTCGATGCACGAAACCCTAAGGGTCAACGCCGGTCAACGCGTAACCCTAGGTCAACGCCAGTCAACGCGTTGCAACAAAAGTCAACGTTTGACGATTCGAAACCCTAGGGTCAACGCCGGTCAACGCGTAACCCCAGGTCAACGCCAGTCAACGCGTTGCAACACAAGTCAACGTTTGACGATTCAAAACCCTAAGGGTCAATGCCGGTCAACGTGTAACCCTAGGTTAACGCCAGTCAACGCGTTGCAACACAAGTCAACGTTTGACGATTCAAAACCCTAAGGGTCAACGCCGGTCAACACGTAACCCTAGGTCAACGCCAGTCAACGCGTTGCAACACAAGTCAAAAAGTTCGACGCTCAAAACCCTGAGGTCAACGCCGGTCAACGCGTAACCCTAGGTCAACGCCAGTCAACGCGTTACAACACAAGTCAACGTTCGACGATTCCAACACAATGTGACGGAGGTAGTCCAAAGTCAACTCAATGACACGGGCCAAACTCAATTCATCAGCTGCAGACTCGAGACTCCGACGACGGCCAAGCGATAAACGCAGTGCCGAAAGAACTTCAGCTATTCGTCAAAGCATCGAATAGACCGAAAATTGATGGAGCCAGGAGTTGAAGCTAACTACAGGTCCTTACGCCGACTGAAGGCTAGACCAATCACATCCAAAGTATCCCAGCCTCTTCTATAAAAGAAACGAGTCCGGAACGCTTTGGAGGGGGTATCTGTAGGCATCGAAAATTGCCTATAGGTCTCCACGAATGGTTCTGTGTTAAAGAACGACGATGAACGACACTATCCGATTCACAGGAGTCCAATTGACGTCGATGAACGATTGAAGTGAATCGACGAACTACGTGAGTTGATGGGATTTCGGAACAACGAAGACCCGGGCCAATCAGGAACACGGCGATGCCCTTCATGTCTCGATCACTCTACAGATAGTCCAACCACCGGAGCGGATCGAACTCTTCGTCACGCATCCAACGCACTTGGAATCACTCAAATCCGAGTTTGGACGAAGAATTTACGGGGAAAACAATCGAATACACCTCAACGGAGTCTCGGGAAGTCGAAACACCCTAGGGTGTCTCGGCCAATCCGAGACACCAAGGGGTGTCGAGGCCCCCTAGACGCCCCCCATTGCCTATAAATAGCACCCCTTACCTCATTTTTCAGGGAGAGGATTTTTGGAGAAGATTGGCGAAGCCCTGCTGCAGTGAAGAGTGGTCGTGCGCTTCAACAAGGAGAGGAGAGGTCTTCATCAGAGCCTTCATCACCCGTTCCCCCTTTTCCTTAGTATTACCCTTCGCCGGTAATCACTAAGAAGAGCTGATATCTCGTTTTAGCCGAGATAGACACTTCAGGCTTCTAGATCTCACGCGGATCGACGAAGCTCTGTCCGATTTTTTGGAACAGATCTGAGTGCCAGGTGGTCCAAGGATATTGACGTCCCCGTCACAGGCAAAAGACCCACGCAAGCAAGAGACGATAAACGGATCTTGCGTTTGTTTTGAAGAGAGTTGTAATTTTTTTGTTTTCATTATGTAAGAGTCTTATAAAAAGACAATCTTTTTTTGTTTCATTGTAACGACTGAAGTTGTAATGAATACAGCAATGAATACAACAACTTTCTCCGCAAACATTCCCCCTTAAAAGAATTTCGTCCTCGAAATTCAGAAATCATACTTAAGCAAATAATAATACTAGAAAAGTACGTAGAGGGTCTAATTTAACCCGCAAACATAAACATCTCAGAATATTTACTCTTGATAAGCATATAGGGATATTTATATTTAACAATCCAGGATGACTATTGTTGGCATCGAAAATTGCCTATAGGTCTCCACGAACGGTTTAGTGTTAAAGAGCGACAATGAACGCCACTATCCGATCCACAGGAGTCCAATTGACGTCGATGAACGATTGAAGTGAATCGACGAACTACGTGAGCTGATAGGATTTCGGAACAACGAAGACCCGGACCAATCGGGAACCCGGCAATGTTCACAAAAAAGGACAATGCCCTTCATGTCTAGATCACTCTATAGATAATCCAACCACCAGAGCGGATCGAACTCTTCGTCAAGCTTCCAACGCACTTTGAATCACTCAAATCCGAGTTCGGACGAAGAATTTACGGCGAAAACAATCAACCATACGCAACGGAGCGTCCCAGGCTAAATTGGGTCACCCGGGGTGTCTCGGGAAAGTCAAAACACCCCAGGGGTGTCTAGGAAAAGCCTAGACACCCCAGGGGTGTCTCGGAAAAGCCTAGACACCCCAGGGGTGTCTCGGCCAAGCCTAGACACCCCAGGGGTGTCTCGGAAAAGCCTAGACACCCCAGGGGTGTCTCGGCTTGGCCGAGACACCCTAGGGTGTCTCAGCTTGGCCGAGACACCCCTGGGGTGTCTTGGCTTTTCCTAGACACCCCTGGGGTGTTTCGACTTTCCCGAGACACCCCGGGTGTCCCATGGATTTTTTGGAGAAGTTGGCGAAGCCCTGCTGCAGTGAAGAGTGGTCGAGCGCTTCAACAGAGGAGAGGAGAGGCCTTCATCAGAGTCTTCATCACCCGTGCCCCTTTCCTTAGTATTACCCTTCGCCGGTAATCACTAAGAAGAGCAGATATCTCGTTTTAGCCGAGATAGACGCTTCAAGCTTCTAGATCTCACGCGGATCGACGAAGCTCTGTCCGATTTTTCAGGAACAGATCTGAGTGCCAGGTAGTCCACGGATATTGACGTCCCCGTCACAGGCAAAAGACCCACGCAAGCAGAAGACCGATAAACGATCTCTGCGTTTGTTTTGACGAGAGTTGTAACTTTTGTTTTCATTGTGTAAAAGTCTTATAAAAAGACAATCTTTTTTTGATTTCATTGTAACGACTAAAGTTGTAATGAATACAGCAATGAATACAACAATTTTCGACGCAAACAAGCACCTCGACAGGTAGAACGTTTGAAGGTTGGTACGGGACAACACATTTCTTCAACCAAAGGGCAAGGTAGCCTGCTAGTAGAGTCCGGGGCCCAATGGACTTCTGTGCACGGCAG
>NC_033798.1:46149704-46158113 GCF_001876935.1 Asparagus officinalis
GAATCACTCAAATCCGAGTTCGGACGAAGAATCTACGGGGAAACAATCGAAAACACCTCAAACGGAGTCCCGGCACGCCGAAATACCCCGGGGGTGTCTAGGAAAAGCCTAGACACCCCAGGGGTGTCTCGGCCAAGGCCGAGACACCCTAGGGTGTCTCGGCCAAGGCCGAGACACCCCTTGGGTGTCTTGGTTTTGCCAAGACACCCCTCGGGTGTTTCGAGCTTGCCGAGACTCCGTTTAGGTGTTTTGTTGGTTCCCCTGTATATTCTTCGTCCGGATTCGGATTTGAGTGATTCCGGGTGCGTTGGATGCGTGACGAAGAGTTTGATCCGCTCTGGTGATTGGATTATCTGTAGAGTGGTCGAGGCACGAAGGGCGTTGTCCTTTTTTGTGAACAGTGTCGGGCTTCCCGATTGGTCCGGGGCTTCGTGATTCCGAAGTCCTATCCGCTCCTGTAACTCGTCGATTCACTTCAGTCGTTCGTCGACGTCGATTAGGCTCATGTGGATTGGATGGTGACGTTCATCGTCGCTCGTTAACACTGAACCGGTTGTGGAGAACTATAGGCAATTTTTGATGCCTACAGATACCCCCTCCAAAGTGTTCCTGACTCGTTTCTTTCGCTCTTTGATCTATTCGATGCTTTGACGAATAGCCGAGGTTCTTCCGGCACTGCGTTTATCGTCTGGCCGTCGTCGGAGTCTTGAGTTTGTAGCTGATGGATTGAGTTTAGCTAGTGGCATTGAGTTGACTTTGAACTACTTCCGCCATATTGTGCTGGCTTAGGGTTTCGGATCATCGTGTGTTTGACTTTTTGTCACAACGCGTTGACTGGCGTTGACCTAGGGTTACGCGTTGACCGGCGTCGACCCTCAGGGTTTTGAATCGTCGAACGTTGATTGGTGTGGATTTTCATCCTCCGACGTTGACTTTTTGTCGCACGCGTTGACTGGCGTTGACCTAGGGCTACGCGTTGGCCGGCGTTGACCCTTAGGGTTTCGAATCGTCAAACGTTGACTTGTGTTGCAACGCGTTGACTGGCGTTGACCTAGGGTTACGCGTTGACCGGCGTTGACCCTTAGGGTTTTGAATCGTCGAACGTTGATTGGTGTGGATTTTCATCCTCGAACGTTGACTTTTGTTGCAACGCGTTGACTGGCGTTGACCTAGGGTTACGCGTTGACCGGCGTTGACCCTTAGGGTTTTGAATCGTCGAACGTTGACTTTTGTCGCAACGCATTGACCGGCGTTGACCTAGGGTTACGCGTTGACCGGCGTTGACCTTAGGGTTTTGAATCGTCAAACGTTGATTGGTGTGGATTTTTCATCCTCGAACGTTGACTTCTGTCGCAACGCGTTGACTGGCGTTGACCTAGGGTTACGCGTTGACCGGCGTTGACCCTTAGGGTTTTGAATCGTCAAAGGTTGACTTTTGTCGCAACGCATTGGCTGGCGTTGACCTAGGGTTACGCGTTGACCGGCGTGGACCCTTAGGGTTTTGAATCGTCAAACGTTGATTGGTGTGGATTTTCATCCTCGAACGTTGACTTCTGTCGCAACGCGTTGACTGGCGTTGACCTAGGGTTACGTGTTGACCGGCGTTGACCCTTAGGGTTTTGAATCGTCGAACGTTGACTCGTGTGGATTCCGAATCATCGAACGTCGATTTTGGTTGCAACGCGTTGACTGGCGTTGACCTAGGGTTACGCGTTGACCGGCGTTGACACTTAGGGTTTTGAATCGTCAAACATTGACTTTTGTCGCAACGCGTTGACTGACATTGACCTAGGGTTACGCGTTGACCGGCGTCTACCCTAGGGTTTATGATTTGTCGTGCGTTGACTTTTGTCGCAACGCGTTGACTGGCGCTGACCTAGGGTTACGCGTTGACCGGCGTTGACTCTTAGGGTTTTGAATCGTCCAACGTTGACTCTGGTTGCAACGCGTTGACGGGCCGAGCCCCCCCCCCCCTCTTGCTTTTTTTTCTTTTGTCTTTTTCCCTTTTTTGCTTGTTTCTCTTTTCCTTGTTTTGGTCTCCTTACTTCTTTTGTTTTCCCCCTTCTTGGTTTTGAATCGTCGAACGTCGATTGGTGTGGATTTTCATCCTCGAACGTTGACTTTTGTCGCAACGCGTTGACTGGCGTTGACCTAGGGTTACGCGTTGACCGGCGTTGACCCTTAGGGTTTTGAATCGTCGAACGTCGATTGGTGTGGATTTTCATCCTCGAACGTTGACTTTTGTCGCAACGCGTTGACTGGCGTTGACCTAGGGTTACGCGTTGACCGGCGTTGACCCTTAGGGTTTTGAATCGTCGAACGTCGATTGGTGTGGATTTTCATCCTCGAACGTTGACTTTTGTCGCAACGCGTTGACTGGCGTTGACCTAGGGTTACGCGTTGACCGGCGTTGACCCTTAGGGTTTTGAATCGTCGAACGTCGATTGGTGTGGATTTTCATCCTCGAACGTTGACTTTTGTCGCAACGCGTTGACTGGCGTTGACCTAGGGTTACGCGTTGACCGGCGTTGACCCTTAGGGTTTTGAATCGTCGAACGTTGACTTTTGTCGCAACGCGTTGACTGGCGTTGACCTAGGGTTACGCGTTGACCGGCGTTGACCCTTAGGGTTTCGTGCATCGAATGTTGATTGGTGTTGATTTTCATCAAAACATCCAATAATCGACGAAAACGGGCGTATCCGGGTCCAAAACAGGCATATAGGACGAAACGGGACTCAAAACACCCGGGGGTGTCTCGCCTTTGGCCGAGACACCTTGGGGTGTCTCGGCCAAGGCCGAGACACCTTGGGGTGTCTCGGCCAAGGCCGAGACACCTTGGGGTGTCTCGGCCAAGGCCGAGACACCCTAGGGTGTCTCGGTTCTAGGGCCGAGACACCCCCCCCTCTTGCTTCTTTTCTTTTGTCTTTTTCCCTTTTTTGCTTTGTTTCTTTTTCCTTTTGTTTTGGTCCATTACTTCTTTTGTTTTCCCCCCTTCTTTTCAAAATTCAAAAGAGAGTTCCCTCTCTTACTTAGCTCAAAACCGAACCCCCTCCCCTCTATTTCGGTTTTGAGGTTCTTCTTCCCCAAACTTCTTTCCTCCATTGAAGAACCCATCAATCTTTAAGCAATCTTGGATTTTAGCGGATACCCATTGGCCGGAAGCTTGCATTCCCCAAATAGGGTTCTCTCCTCCATCTTCAAGCTCAAAGAAAATCTCCTTTGATTTGGTAAGCTTCCTTTCACAATCCTTTTATTTTCTTGTAAAGGTTGCATTTTTAGGCTTGTAGTAGGCTAGGGGTTGTGTATGCACCATACTTTGGGGTTCTTTGTGCAAAAGAGGTGAAATGGCCGAATTTTGGGGGGCTTATTTGCAAAATAGGGGCTGAAATTCGTGGGGTTTTATTTGCAAAAGTGGGACTGAAATTTGGGTATTGAGTTTATGTCCACTTGGTGAAGGGATGTGGGGGGTGCTTTATGCAATAGGATTAAGGAGTTGTTTGAGGGGTTTATTTGCAAAACAGCCCCTAAACGTTTTGGAGGGGCTTATTTGCAAAAAGGGCTGTGAAATTGAGGCTGAAATCCAAGGGGTCTAAACCCCAAGCCCCTGATCAAATTTTGATAAATGCATGTGGAGACCAAATGCAAAATTTGTAGAGGGGCTTTTATGCAAGATTGGCTAAATTCTGCAAAAAGGGTTTATTTGCAAAATTTAACCAAAATGGTGGGGTACCGGGGGTGCTAAATGATCGGATATGACGATCATGACCCGAACCGGGTGTGTCCTTGACCTGAATTTTGGCCTTGAACACGGAGGGTATTTTGGGTATTTCACCAAAATTCACCGCGAAAATGACAATCATTGTTTCGCATGCACGAAATTTGTAGGTTTAACTAGACTTCAATTATGAAATCCTATTTATGTATAGGATTTTAATTAAAGTTCTCAATTTCCCTTTTAAATTTCGTGTATTCATATTTTAGATTGTACCTGACTTGTTGCTTTGCAGATTGGCAATGTCTCCGCGTCGATCTCGTCCCCGGAGGAGTCGTTCTCGTTCACAGCATAGTGAGGAGGAGGTTCCTACGACATCCTCTTCCGCGGCCTCATTCTTCGGGGGTGAGAATTTATGCCGATTTTTCTTTTTTTGCATCCCTGATTGACCTCTTTGCGGGTCATGAAGGAAGAACCGATACCTCTCTCGCGGAGGGTAAGGTTTCAGACTTGTTTTGCTTAGCCAATTCAAGTCTTCGGTATATTGGGGCGATTTTGTGTCGTCCTACGCCTTATAGGTCGGTGTATGTCACCACGTTATTCACGTGATGATGCATACCGTTCTTCCGGTGTAGGACGCTCAAAATCGTCTCTCCAATTATTCCGTGAATGAGTCTATCATTCTTCTTATGAATTTTCTGACTCCACCCTTGTGCGTTATTGCAGTGGAATTCCCCTCGGGTAGTCTTCCTCCTCACGCCAACACCGGTTGTAGTCGGGGGGTCTTCTCTTCGGCTTCCCTTAGACAGGCTGTTAGCCCACTTCCTCGATTCGATAGAGGTCGCTCAGATGAATCTTGTCGCTTAGTACGGGAAGGAGGGCGCCACTGCTTGCGCCAGCTTATCACAGACGCCACCTTTACCGCTGATTCTACTTCCACTCAGGCTTTACAGAAGCCGAGCTTCTTGTTCGGGGATCATGTTGAGGACCCCGCTATATTGACTCTTGAAGAGGAGCACTGGCTGACTTTTGATGGTGGAGCTTGTTTGTACATCCCTTCGATTCCACGCCAATATTCCTTCAGTCACTTGAAGGGGCAGGCCGTGGACAGGCAGATGTCTTGGCCTCTTACTGAAGATGCTGAGCGGGTTCAGTGCGGATATGTCACTCACCACAAGACCCCCGGCTCTAACGGGTATCCTGACGTTCGTGGTCTTCGACCCGGGATTATGGGTCTTGACACTGCACCCCCAGGCGAGGTGTCAGCAGCTGCCTCTACTGTGAGTAATCGTCTGGCTCTTTTGGGGAGACGGTTATCTTCAGTAGAGTTCAGATGCTATGGCTGGGCTTCCTCACTAGCCAAAGGGTGGTGGGCTCGCATGACTGATTTCGTCTTGGCGCGCTGGGAGAGGGATCTGAAGAGCAGTGGGTTGTACGTGCCCATACGAGCTACTATGTACGGAATCCCAGTCAGCTGTCGCCATTTCTTGGCTTTGCTGGAGACCTACATGCCTGACAGCAACACTTTTCTGACCAGTGGTGGTGAGCTAGGGCTAGCTTTGCATGAGATGCATTATGTTTCGGGTCTTCCGATGGGAGATTGTCCGTATCAGGAGTATTTCCCCTCGAACCAACAGCTGGAGTGTATGAAGAAAGATACTCCCGACATGTATGACACTCTCTGGGATCTTACCTGTCATTATCACACCTCCTTGGTTCAGACTTCTCCTCAAGCGAAGAGGAAGAGGCAGGTCAGTTTGAAGCAGTTTGCCTGCTATTTGTTCCAGAACTTGGAGGGTAACTCCGACGAGTCTGTTCATGAGCTAGATATATTGTCCCCTTCTGCGGTTAATGAGTTGCTGGAGAAGACTGAGGCTCAATCTTACACTATTGCCAGTGCTGAGGGAACTTTTCCCGCGGGGACCAAGTTTCGCTCTTTTCTCCGCCGTGCCCAGAAGTCCATTGGGCCCCGGACTCTATTAGCAGGCTATCTCGCCCTTTGGTTGAAGAAGTGTGTCGTCCCGCATCAGTCTTCAGACGCTCTACCCATCGAGGTGCTCTTCCCTGCAGTTCAGCTAGCCTACGGGAGAGAGCTTTCCCTGCTCCCAGCAATGGTTGCTAGCATCCATTGCGGGCTCAGGGGTCTGGTCAGTAGTTTCACACATATGGGCTCTGCACCATCAGCTGAGCTTGTTTGTCCGAAGGTTGAGCTCCCTTATGCATATCTGATGGCGTGGTTCGTTCTTCACCGTCCTGACTTGATGTCAGCGCCCAGTGTTGTTGACATCCCCGTCCCCTTCATACAGCTGTTGGAGAAGAGCAGATGGCTCGGGAACAAGTTTAGTGATGTGCAGCAAGAGCTTCGAGTCCGCAAGAGTTGGGAATTCTTTAAGTGTTTCCCTCATTTTTCAGGTCGCTATGGCGATGCGCTGGTTGATGAGGAGAAACCCAGAAGCGATCGGACTATTCTCGATGCTGGTTGTTTCCGGTGGCTAGTGAACATCCGTGTTGGATATCTTGTCCTCCGGGTGAAGAACCAGTGCTACATAGAGCCTTATCTCCCTTGCCGCTTTGCTCGCCAGTTCGGTTACGACCAACTGTATGTTGGGAATCCGAGCCGTAGCCTTCAGGTTGAGGGAGGATTGATTGATGGCGTACGAGCGTGGCTATGGACGATGGTGGGATGTACTGGAGCTCGCTTTGCTCTTCCTTCGTATAGGCGTAAGCCACTGATCACTTTCCTCAGCTGCAAGTGGTTGCTTTCTGCCTATGAGTCCATCAGCGTGAAGAGCCTCTCAGAGTTGCAGTCCGAGTATGCGGTCCGGGCTGCTATGATGGCGATTCGCAAGGCTGAGCTTGCTCGGAAGCGGAAAAAAGGGCATGCCAAATCTCTTCTCACAGACGAAGAAGAGCTCCTCCCTACGGATGATGATGATGAGACCTCCGAGGAAGAGTGTGTGGATGCAGATACCGGCAGAGGGGATCTCGATACCGGTTTGTCCTGTCTCTTTTAATTTTCCTTTTCCATAAATGACAGCTCTTTTTCATTGAAATGGCTATTGTCATTTTAGGTAGGACAGCCGGTGATCATGAGCCCTCAGCTCCTACACACGTTGAAACGTGTGATAGGCCTACGCATGTTTGACCCGTTGGCCCTCGGAGGGTTGGTGCCCTGAAGAGGAAGAAGACCGCCCATAAGCCCCATGACGGTCAGCGTCCCTATGGAGTGGACTTAGGGAGCACCGCCGATGGAGGGGGAGGTAACATTCAATTGCTCTTGCTTCAAGGTTGTTTACCTTTTGGGGATTTGTGACCATGTTTTGTGCTCCAGGTTTCTTCGAAGAGGGCGAACTCCCACCGGGTTCGGCGTCCCCTGGTGTTGACAATATGGATTGCTTTGTGCAACAAATGTGCGATGCTCTTCACGACGGGTCCTTGGGCATCGATCTAAACATCGACCTTGAGCAGATGAATAATGTTGAGCCCGCAGTCCCTTATTCAGGTATATCCACATTCAATGTCATTTTCCTCAAGCATGGGGAAGGAAGACTTCCCGTTTTTGCTGAAAGTATCTCCTCGAGCTTTCCTCATCTTTCAACACTCAGGTTACCCTGCAGATGTTGTGATGGAGGGGCCAAGCTTCTCGAAGCCGGATGCCGGCTTATTAGCTGACATGTTGGCTGAGCAGACTTCCAGAGGGACCGAGAGACCATTCTTTGGGAATGATTCATCTATCGGTACATATCTGATTCTTCTCCTCTTGCCCGATCTTTTATTTGACTAATGAATAATTGATTATCGCAGCGTCAACCATTGGAGTTAGCCCGGTATCTATCCCTGGCATATCCAGTTTGCCTCAGAGTGACGGGCTTGCAGGTATGCATACGATTTAGGGATATCGTACTTTCTTATGTTCATCCGTCTTTTGACTAATATATGAGTGCAATCATAGGACCAGCCACTAGGACCGATTCTCATATGACTCCTGGCATCCCTCAAATGCCTACGGATGAAGGATCTACAGGTATGCAGATGACCGTACTATCCCAATCCTTCTTATTCGTCTAAATTTTCATTTTGACTAATAAGAGAGTGCCATCATAGGACCAGCCGTTTGGGCCGATACTCTTATGACTCTTGGCATCCCGGCTGTACCTGAGGACGGGGGGATTGCAGGTATGCATACGATTTTCTTGTCCCGATTCTCCTTACTTATCCAAATTTCCATTTGGTTAACATAGGAGTGTCATTGTAGGACCAGGCGTTGAGCCTGATACTGCTACAGTCCCCGGGGTTGAAAGTCTTCATAGCAGTGGTGCCTCCCCGTCTTTGCCGAGTGGTGCGAGCAATCCGCCTGCAGGGGCTGACGTACCCTCTTCTGCTGCTATCCCAGAGCCTGTCGGACCTCAACCCGAGGGGACGTCTGTTGGTGTCGGTATGTTCAGAACTTGCCTTTTGACTTTCCTTTTCATACTCGATAATCCACTGAGCTTCTATGTTTCTGCTTGTAGGATCTCGATCTTCCTTATATGAGCGTGTCCGTAACCTTTTGGTCGATACCGATCCTGATAGAGAGGCTTTCCGTACGGACCTCAGTTTCTTCACCGCCTTCTATAATGGCTTGATAGAGAAGCTTCTTCACCGAGGAGGCGGCTTTGATCAGTTCCGGCGTTCCTTCTCTCGCCATATGACAATG
>NC_033798.1:46159113-46218439 GCF_001876935.1 Asparagus officinalis
GTGTTAAAGAAGATCCGTCTTTTTATAAGATGCCGGCTTACAATGAACCACATAAATATAAAAAAGAATCAAAAATTACAACTTCTCTCTTTTCCCGGTAAATCACAAGCATCCTGTTATTCGGTCTCTGCTCCCTGTGCGGATTTCTTTGCCTTGCGCCCGGGTTGCTTACCGTGGAACTGACCGCGTGATCGGATCCACAGATCTCGACGTATTCACGGGTAAATTTCCCACCAAGGAGATAATGCCCGTGAGGAGGGATCGTTTTTTCACCGCAAGGACAACGACCCTGGATCTCGGGATCTTGAAGAACGAAGCTTCTAGATCCGGAGTGTAGACGACGTGATTGGAGATTAGACTCTCTCGAACGTCGCTGCCTTTTTCGGTGCGGGTGCTCGCTAGAATTAAAATCCGGGTGCTCCAAGTCTTCAAGCCTTCAGATCTCCGAGGTGTGAGGTGACAATCCGGCAGAGTTTCGGTCTGCCTCGTCAACAAGTTTTCAGAGAAGCTCCCTCAAATGAAGCAACGCCCCCTATTTATAGGCCTTCTCTGAACTGTGCCTTTGTGCACAAGAGAGAGGGGGGGGAGTCGCGTCAACCCTGAGGGTGGGCTCGGCTCATGCTGGGCCACCTGGGGTGGCTCGGCTTTGGCGCGAGCACCTCACGCGCCGCTGGCTCGGTAGGCCGAGGCGCACCCTGAGGTGGCTCGGCCGCTTGGCCGAGGCTCGCAGCCTAGGTGGCTCGGCTTAGCCGCGAGCAGCCGCTGGGGTGGCTCGGCACCATTGAGACTGGGTGTCGAGACTGGGTGGCTGCGGCTTGGGCCGAGGCCCACGCCCGGGTTTGGGCTGCGGCTTTGCCCGCGCAGTCCGGGTGTCTTCCGTTTTCGCCGTTTTCACCGGCTGTCTTTCCGTCTTTCAGTTCTTCGTTTGATTCGTCCGGACTTTATTTGCATAGCCCCGGCCGTCTTTATTTGGCAGTATTTCCGCCTCGGTTGTTTGAAAGTAGCAAATCTATTTTGTCGTTGATCGACTCGTTGACTTTCCGAACTGTTGGATTGGTTGCACAGGCGAACATTATGCCGTTGTTTGTGTCGCTCTCTATACTCCCGTCGTCGGCTGCGAGACATGACCATTGATTTGATCGAACGCATCATGCTGAGCGCATGGCCTAAGGACGCTATAGGTAAATTTTATACGGCCTACAGATGAACCCCCTCCAAAGTGTTTCAGCCTCATTGCTTTTATAGAAGAGTCTGGAATGCTTTGGATATGATTGCGCCCTACCCTTTGTGCAGGTGTAAGCGGACCTGGAATGACCTCGTTCTGTATTCCTTCATCTCAGGTCTATTCAGTGCTTCGTAGAATGCCTTATGGGTTCCGGTGCTGGCATTTATTGTCTGACCGTGTGTTGGATTTGAACTTGAAGTCGATTCCTGATTCTTCGCAATCTTTAACTCGTGTTGGTTGTATAAAGTTGTTAACTGAGTGCAATGACATCGATAATGAAGAAAACACCAACTTTTCCCGCGAACAGCGAGCAGCTTTTGCTTGACGCCTTTATATACGCTCTTTGAGAGTAGAACGGGCTCTTTTGACCAGAGTCCATTCCTCCGTCGTAAGCTGTGCAGAGATGTGATTGGTTTGCCGTTGAGGCAATTGGTTCACCTTTTGCTTTCTCGACTTTAAGTCCGTATAGTAATGGACTCTGTCGGTTTGTTGCATGGTCTTAGCCAATTGACGAGCACGACGCTGGCGTTGCCTTTGACGAGCCCTCTTTGTCATTATCGGCTGGCCATGATTTAAGGACTCTTTAATTGGTCCTTGGCGATGACTTGGCAAGAATCTTCCTCTGCGGTCTTCATCTGAATTGAAGACTTGAGAACTTTCCTGGGAGAAGAAATCTTCCTACACCTGCGAGGCGAGGGAGATTTTGAGGATGAGGATGACAGATACTCCTCAAATTTTACCTGATCGAATTCGTATTCGATCTCTTCAGTGACGATGATCTTAATCGGCTGCGACACTGCGGCCTCGGCAGCGAGGCCGCTTTCTCCCACTGTGGTCGCCAGTTTGTTTTCAATGAAAGTTGACTCCATTGTCGATTCCATTAAACTTTGATTTGTTTACACGAAATTACAATGAAAATAAACGAAAATACAACTTTCGAGAAAATAACACAGAAATTGTCTATCAACTCCTGCTTTGTGGGACTTTGCCTGTGCCGTGAGTGCTTTGGCTCGTTGACCACCGATTCAAAGATCGTGAGGGTGCTTAAGGATCTCTCCTTCGTTTATCGAAGTAAAGATTTGAAAGCGAATATCTTATCAATGTAAGATGTTCGTTCTTCTAAAGATCAAGTCTGAGCTTAGATCTCTAGGAATCACCGAATGATGCTTGTCAAAGGGTGAAAATTCTCTCTTTCTTCCTCAAAATCAACAAAATCTCAAGTCTTTTCTGCTCTAAAATGCTCTCTTTCCTTTATTTCGTGTGTAGGGAGGTATTTATAGGGGTAGGAATGCACAACAGTTGAAACGGGGGCAAAATAACCGACCGGATGTTTTCTATTTGGCCGCTGCAGTCTACACTGCCGCGGCTATTGGCGCGGCAGTATAGGCTGCCGCGGCCAAAGAGACGGTTATCAGCACGTTCCATCGTGCTTAAAACCGTTCTCCCACGACCTTTAACCACTTTTTTCGTGGTTTAACTGCTTGTCCACGTCAGCACACGTTCTATCTCTGATATGCCGCCACGTGGGCTTCAAACAATCACTGTACAACTGTCTTGTAACCGCCACAACACTCTTCTATAATAGCCGCGGTACCATAGGTTGTCGCGCCTAAGCCGCGGCACCTTAAGCTGTCGCGCCAAAGCCGCGGCACCCTAGGCTGCCGCTCCTTAGCCGCGGCACCATGGTCTGCCGCGCCTTAGCCGCGGCACCATGTCCTGCCGCGCCTCCATGTGTTGCTTGATGATGCGTATATTGTTCTTCTATGTTGTGTTGAGTGGTGTTTGGATGTCTGTAAGCATTTTTGACGCCTACATGTGTGCCTTGAGCATTTGGGGTAGTGAAATCCTTAAGAAGCTGATTCTGATCACCCGTTGTAGCTTGTTCTTAGTTCCTTTGCTCCCTTATATATACCTTCTTATCTCTGCAAGAGTCACCGATAGTTTAGGATTGTTTTCGTTGTGTACTTCTGTTTGAAGCCCTTGCATAAAAGAAAGTGAGCAGCGAAGAGAATATAAAAAAATCAAGTCTAGCATAATAGTGTAAGCACTCAATATTAAAACAGTAGTCCCCAACAATGGTGCCAAAAACTTGATAGGCAAAATCTACAAGTGCACAGACTCATTGTAGCTATAAAGGTCGATCCCACAGGGACTAGAGGTTAATTACCAAATTTCACGTTATTTGGCTAGCTAAACTAATAAGTAAATTAGAAGAGATGAAAATTAAAAGAAATAAAATAAATAGCTAATCAGGTGGAATTCAATATAATGAAGGGCTAGGATTGGGTTTTCACCACAACTTCGATGCTCAATGATGAATTATTTTAGTTCTCGGTGTTAGTTTAAACTAGAAAGGGTGAATTAGCCTAAATTAATCTAAAGCCTCTTTCAAGGTATAAAGATCATGCCTAATTAATCTCAATTAACCTACTTTCGTGGAATCAAGATTAAATTAAACACATTAAGCTTTATGCTTATCCAAATCAAATCCCCAAGGAATCTACCCTACTTTTATGGTTCGAGTTCCCTGCTTAATTTGTAGAGGTCCGATATTAATTTTCACCTTTTAGTCCTTCAATTAATTACCTATGATTGCTAATATGATGATCAAGCGAACCAACAAAATTAAAATACTAAAAATCAAGTTTAAAGATTTAAACTTTCACCAAGAACCTGTATTAATTCATCATCAATCACCAAAAAGTTGGGTTCTTTCCCAATCCTAGAAAAGAAATCTACTCACACATTATTGGGATAAGAGAATACATCAAATAATTATGCAAATTAGTTATAAGAAGAAATAAATAAAAGAGAGGAAAGAATTAACCATCTTTCAATTGAAATCTTCAAAATAAGAACTTACAATCCAATCTTGCATAAGAAATTAGTGTCTTCCTTCAATACTTGAATTCTAAAATAGTTGCTAATTGATAACTAAGAGAACATAACAAAAGATCCCTAAACCCTAAACCAAAATATCTATTTATATGTCCCCAAAAAAATCTAAAAAAAAAGATAAGGCCTGCACCATGGGTGTGGTGGAATCTGTTTTGCTAATTTTGTGCTTGTTTGTCTAGTTTTTAGTATTTTTCTATAACTTTTGCATCCGACCTCGGAATGAGGTGATTAAAATTGCATTAAAAAAGTTGTTGAAAAGATCTATAACTTTTATCTTTTTAGATTTTACAGATTCAAATTGAATTATGGTCAAAATTCCAGTTCTTCATACTCGTGCATCCATTTTCTTCATGAATCATGCATTTGAAATCTTGTTGTTGCTTCAAACTCATGTTCAACTTCCAACGATCACCGAATCATACAATCTTGAGCCAATACCTACATATAAGAACACAAACAACAGTAGTTTCCTTGATCTAAACACGAAATATGCATTAAACATCTGTAAATCATGCTTGAAACACACTAAGATAATGTGTATTTTACGTGTTTATTAGGGAGTGGAGACGTAGAACGGAAGGTCCGAACTCCATGATCATCTCTTGTGTGTATGAATTTGACTTGTCCACTTATATTTTATTTATCTCTATTGTCACTCTCTTATTGTCTAATTTATCCACTATTTTATTTGTGTTTGTTTATTTAACCCTTTTTTATTTTGCTTATCCTTACTAATAATTTATTGCATATCTTATTTGTTAGAATAACTTATTATTTAGTTTTAATTAGCATAAAATAGGATTATATTAGCCTAAACCCTATTCACCCCATCTAGGGTTCTTTCCTAGTGGCATTAGGGGTAATAACAATTGGTATCAGATTTTGGTGATCTTTGATTTAAGGTTTAATCGCCTTGAGTTAAAGATCCAAGTTATCTTTTTATGCTAATCTAGTTTTAAGATTTATTGTATCTTGCTTGCATATTTTTATATATTACGAACATGCATAGTGCATCTTGTTTAGGCTATCATCCTAATATTGCTCCTTCATTCAATGCTTTTCTCTATGCCCAATGATGTTCTAGATTTAAAATATTTGTTAGATCTAGACTATTAGATTTATGGGAAATTATTGATAGTGCATATGTTGTGCCCAAATTAGATAAATCTATTTGGAGGACAAATGATAAAAGAATGTTTGTTTTGAACAAGCTTTTGTTAGAGTTCTTGCTTAACGCTTTTGATATATCTATTTCTAACAAATTTGCTTGTTTTGATAGTGCCTATACATTATAGAAACACTATCGAGGCATATCATAATGACTTCAAGGCAATCCAACAAGCATTGGAGGATCCCGCTTCAAGTTCTAAAGGAGCTCCATCTTCTTCATGCACACGGATTAGAACTAACATGCCACAGATTAGAACTGACGCTGGAGGGGCTAAGACTAACACGCAGCACGATAGAACTAACATCGTAGCTACTAGAGATGATCTCACTAGAACAACGCTCTAAACAGATTAGAACTAACTCACCATCGCCTAGAACTGACGCTGGAGGGGCTAGGACTAACACGCAGCACGATAGAACTAACGTTGAAGCTATTAGAGGCGATCTCAGTAGAAATCACACTATAAACATATTATAACTAACACGCCAATGCCTAGAACTGACGTTGAAGGGGCTAGGACTAACACGCAGCACGATAGAACTAACATTACAGCTATTAGAGACGCTCTCACTAGAACTCACACTCTAAACAGATTAGAACTAACATGCCACAAATTAGAACTGATGCTGGAGGGGTTAGGACTAACACGCAGCACGATAGAACTAATAACAAATCTATTAGAGGTGCTCCCGCTAGCACTCACGTTCTAAACAAATTAGAACTAACATACCACAGATTAGAACTGACGTTGGAGAGGCCAGAACTAACATGTAGCACGATAGAACTAACATCAAAGCTGTTAGAGGCGCTCTCACAAGAACTTGCGTTCTAAATAGATTAGAACTAACACGCCATAGATTAGAACTGATGCCGGAGGGGCTAGGACTAACACGCACCATGGTAGAACTAACATCACAACTATTAGAAGTTCTCTCACTAGAACTCATGCTCTAAACAGATTAGAACTAACACGTCACAGATTAGAACTGACGCTGGAGGGGCTAGGACTAACACGCAGCACAATAGAACTAATATTGCAGCTATTAGAATCAATCTCACTAGTACTCACGCTCTAAACAGATTAGAACTTACACGCTACAGATTAGAGCTGACGCTGGAGGGGCTAGGACTAACACGCAGCACGATAGAACTAACATCGAAGCTATTAGAGGCAATCTCACCAGAACTCACGCTATAAACAGATTAGAACTAACATGTCATAGATTAGAACTGACGCTGGAGGGGCTAGGACTAACACGCATCATGATAGAACTAACATCGAAGCTATTAGAGGCAATCTCACTAGAACTAGCGCTCTAAACAGATAGAACTAACTCGCCATTTCCTAGAACTGACGCTGGAGGGGCTAGGACTAATACGCAGCACAATAGAACTAACATCGAAGCTATTAGAGACGATCTCACTAGAACTCATGCCATAAACAGATTAGAACTAACACGCCAACAACTAGAACTGACACTGAAGGTGCTAGGACTAACATGCAACACGATAGAACTAATATCATAGCTATTAGAGACGCTCTCACTAGAACTATCGCTCTAAACAGATTAGAACTAATTCACCATCGCCTAGAACTGACGTTGGAGGGGCTAGGACTAACATGCAGCACGATAGAATTAACATCGAAGCTATTAGAGGCACTCTCACTAGAACTCACGCACTTATTTGAATTCTTTACTAGAACTAACGCTTTAAATAAATGAGAACTAACACACCATCAGTTATAATAATATATAAGAATAAAAATATCACTGCATTTGAGTTCCAATTCTTAACAAACTCTTTTCCAGATAAGCAATATTTAACAAGAACTAACTGGGCGGGGGGACGCAATATGTAATGATATTCATCTTTATTTGTTGGTACCCTCGCTGGAGTAGAATCGGTCTAAGAAACCCTTTTCACTATCACTCGCCTTACTTTTTTAAGGTCCTAGCTTACCGTGCTTTGAGGAAGGAGAGCTGGATTCTGCTAAGCTACTGTGCGAGCTGACGGAGTTTAAAGGGAGAGGAGCATTATCGGTGGGGAGATCCCTCAGAAAATTGGCACCCTAACCCATTGATTACGAAGAAAAAGCTACCATTGGTCTCTCTCGACCGTCATGTGTCTGCCATCCTAACTAACCTCAATTAATTTGGGGTCGGTCCTAAAAGGATGCTCACACTGGGGCCCTAAGTTAAGGCGTGAGGATCCTTGAGCCCTCTCCAAATTCCCTACGCATTGGACTTGTGTGATGACGTATCCTTCCTTTATGTTACCGTCCATTGGAAAGATGTAACAGAACCTAAGCTTCTTAGGGATTTTAGATAAATCCCTAACCTTGAGAAGAACTTTGCAGTCTTCGAAGTTAAAATTTGTTATGGCTTCCCTGGAGCACATGACACATTCACCGATACCAATGGCAAAGATTGCGAAAATTCAAAATTCCAGAGGTGGTATGGGAGATTGAATAGGCGAATCCATACTAGAAAGGGTTGGGGCAAAGTTACTAGCCTTAGATCCTTACTCCAACGGCGAAATCTGCCCTTAAATGTGCCCATATATATCAGTCCTAGTTCAATAGCTTGGACAAGAATTGGATCAGATGGAAACTGCACCATGAAGCTGTGCCCTGCCGCCTCCTTGATTTGATAGGACCATATCCTAAGATTGAAGTGGTAGGCCATCATCTCTCAGAGATCCTACATGGATGGACCGCCTCTATCAAGATTGAAGATGGCATAAGAAGAAAGATGTCGGATGGTGTAGGAGGTGTTGGTCGGGATGGTAAGCATCCTCGGAGGGGCACGAGCGGTAATTCCATGTTGACAATCTCGAGAGCTCTGCCCTATCCCATGGTAGTGTACACAAGAAAGATCCTTAGCTATTTGTGAGGGATCACGACAGAAATCGATGATGCTAGGTTTCAGTTATTTAGCAGGGGATGGGGTTTAGAGAGGCGCCTTCGCTGGGGGTAGAAGAAGAATGGTGGTACCATGAATATCCATTGAAGAACATAATTAATTATTTACATTAATGGACCACCTTACCTGACTTGGGAACACGCGAATATATGATGTGATTTGTTATGTGATGGGACATATATTCAAAAAAAGCGAAAAGCTGGAGGGACAATTGGCGGTAATGGAAAGTCCTTTCTTGGAAGAACGCGAATAGAGTATAAGTGACAAATTAAACAAATAAAAAAATAATAGCTATTTAGAGCATGAGTTCTAGTGAGAGCGCCTTTAATAGCTTCAATGTTAGTTCTATCATGCTGCGTGTTAGCCCTAACCCTTTAGCATCAGTTCAAATCTGTGGCGTGTTAGTTTTGATCTGTTTAGAGCATGAGCTCTAGTGAGAGCGCCTCCAATAGCAGCGATGTTAGTTCTATCATGCTGCGTATTAGTCCTAGCCCCTCCAGCGTAAGTTCCAGGCGATGGTGAGTTAGTTCTAATCTGTTTAGAGCGCTAGTTCAAGTGAGAGCGCCTCTAATAGTTTCGATGTTAGTTCTATCGTGCTGCGTGCTAGTCCTAACCCCTCCAGTGTTAGTTCTAGGCATTAGCGTGTTAGTTCTAATCTCTTTAGAGCGTTAGTATCTAATAGCTGCGATGTTAGTTCTATCGTGCTGCATGTTAGTCCTAGTCCCTCTAGCATTAGTTCTACGCGATAGCAAGTCATATTTAATCTGTTTAGAGCATTGTTCTAGTGAGATCGCCTCTAATAGCTGCGATGTTAGTTCTATCATACTGCATATTAGTCCTAGCCCCTTTAGCGTTAGTTCTAGGTGATGGCGAGTTAGTTCTAATCTGTTTAGAGCTTTGTTCTAGTAAGATCGCCTCTAATAGCTGCAATGTTAGTTCTATCGTGCTGCGTGTTAGTCCTAGCCCCTTCAGCATTAGTTCTAGGCATTGGTGTGTTAGTTCTAATTTGTTTAGAGTGTTTGTTCAAGTGAGAGTGCATTTAATAGCTGCAATATTAGTTCTATCATGCCACGTGTTAGTCCTAACCCCTCGGGCGTCAGTTCTAATTTATTTATAGCGTGATTTCTAGTGAGATCGCCTCTAATAGCTTCGATGTTAGTTCTATCATGTTGTGTGTTAGTCCTAGCCCCTTCAGCGTCAGTTCTAATATGTGGCGTGTTAGTTCTAATCTGTTTAGAGTGCTAGTTCTAGTGAGAGCACATCTAATAGTTGCGATGTTAGTTCTATCGTGCTGCGTGTTAGTCCTAGCTCCTGTAGCGTCAGTTCTAATCTGTGACGTGTTAGTTCAAATATGTTTATAGCATGAGTTCTAGTGAGATCACCTCTAATAGATGCGATGCTAGTTCTATTATGCTGCGTGTTAGTCCTATCCCCTCCAGCGTTAGTTCTATGTGATGGTGAGTTAATTCTAATCTGTTTAGAGCGTTATTCTAGTGAGATCACCTCTAATAGCTGCGATGTTAGTTCTATCGTGCTGCGTGTTAGTCCTAGCCCCTTCAGCATTAGTTTTAGGCGTTGGTGTATTAGTTTTAATCTGTTTAGAGCATTAGTTCTGGTGAGAGCGCATCTAATAGTTGCGATGTTAGTTCTATCGTGCTGTGTGTTAGTCCTAGCCCCTCCAGCGTCAGTTCAAGGTGATGACGACTCAGTTCTAATCTGTTTAAAGCGTTAGTCAAATGAGATCACCTCTAATAGCTGCGATATTAGTTCTATTGTGTTGCGTGTCAGTCCTAGCCCCTTCAGTGTTAGTTCTAGGCGTTGGCGTGTTAGTTCTAATCTGTTTAGAGCATGAGTTCTAGCGAGAGTGCTTCCAATAGCTACGATGTTAGTTCTATCGTACTACTTGTTAGTCCTAGCCCTTCCATCGTCAGTTCTAATCTGTGGTGTGTTAGTTCTAATCTGTTTATAGCATGAGTTCTAGTAAGATCGTCTCTAATAGCTTCGATGTTAGTTTTTTTATGCTGCGTGTTAGTCCTTGCCCCTCCAGCATTAGTTCTAATCTGTGGCGTGTTAGTTCTAATCTGTTTAGAGCACTAGTTCTAGTGAGAGTGCATCTAATAGCTGTGATGTTAGTTCTATCATGCTGCGTGTTAGTCCTTGCCCCTCAAACGTTAGTTCTAATCTATGGCGTGTTAGTTCTAATCTATTTATAGCATGAGTTCTAGTGAGATCTCCTCTAATAGCTTCGATTTTAGTTCTATCATGTTGCGTGTTAGTCCTAGCCCCTCCAACGTCAGTTCTAATCTGTGGCGTGTTAGTTCTAATTTGTTTAGAGAGCTAGTTCTAGTGAGAATGCATCTAATAGCTGCGAGTTAGTTCTATCGTGCTGTGTGTTAGTTCTAGCCCGTCCAGCATCAGTTCTAGGTGATGGCGAGTTAGTTCTAATCTGTTTAGAGCATTGTTCTTGTGAGATCATCTCTAATAGCTGCGATGTTAATTCTATCGTGCTGCGTTTTAGTTCTAGCCCCTTCAGCGTCAGTTCTAGGCGTTGGCGTGTTAGTTCTAGTCTATTAAGAGCGTAAGTTCTGGTGAGAGCGCTTCTAATAGATGCGATGTTAGTTCTATCGTCCTGCGTATTAGTCCTAGCCCCTCCAGCATCAGTTCTAATCTGTGTCGTGTTAGTTCTAATCTATTTATAGCGTGAGTTCTAGTGAGATCATCTCTAATAGATTTGATGTTAGTTCTATCGTGCTGCATGTTAGTCCTAGCCCCTCCAGCATCAGTTCTAATCTGTTACATATTAGTTCTAATCTGTTTAGAGAGCTAGTTCTAGTGAGAGCGCATCTAATAGCTACGATGTTAGTTCTATCATGCTGCGTGTTAGTCCACCCCCTCCAGCGTTAGTTTTAGGCGATAACGAGTTTGTTCTAATAGAGTGCTAGTTCTAGTGAGAGCGTCTTTAATAGCTGCGATGTTAGTTCTAGCGTGCTGTGTGTTATTCCTAGTGCCTTCACCGTTAGTTCTAGGCATTGGCATGTTAGTTCTAATCTGTTTATAGTGTGAGTTCTAGTAAGATTTCCTCTAATAGCTTTGATGTTAGTTCTATCGTGCTGTGCGTTAGTCCTAGCCCCTCTAGCATTAGTTCTAGGCGATGGTGAGTTAGTTCTAATCTGTTTAGAGTATTAGTTCTAGTGAGATCGCCTCTAATTGCTTCGTTGTTAGTTTTATCATGCTGCATGTTAGTCCTAGCCCCTCCAGCGTCAGTTCTAATCTGTGGCGTGTTAGTTCTAATCTGTTTATAGCGTGAGTTCTAGTGAGATCACCTCTAATAGCTTCGATGTTAGTTCTATCGTGCTGCGTGATAGTCCTAGCCCCTCCAACATCAGTTTTAATCCGTGACGTGTTAGTTCTAATCTGTTTAGAGCGCTAGTTCTAGTGAGAGCGCATCTAATAGCTGTGATGTTAGTTCTATAGCGCTGCGTGTTAGTCCTAGCCCCTCTAACATCAGTTCTAATTTGTGGCGTGTTAGTTCTAATCTGTTTATAGCATGAGTTCTAGTGAGATCGCTTCTAATAGCTTCGATGTTAGTTCTAGCCCCTCTAGCGTCAGTTCTAATCTGTGGCTTGTTAGTTCTAAACTTTTAGAACGTTAGTGCTAGTGAGAGCACATCTAATAGCTGCGATGTTAGTTTTATTCTTTGGAACCAACACGAAGTTAGAGCCAACACGAAGTGGGACTAACACAACATGACATTTTAGGTAAAACGTACTCTTTTAGAACCAACACGAAGTTAGAACCAACAATACATCTGATAACAAGTATTTTCAATTAAATATACCTACATTATTGTATTTGTATGAGTATATCATTCATTACTGTACACTGTTTCTTCTTTATGTCTTTGTTCATAACCAGCAAATAATAATTATGCGACAAGCCTTGCTCATATAGCTTTAGGGATATCGTTTGGAGGATTAACCCACAATGTTGAGCAGCCTTCAATTATTACTTTTATAAAGAGGTAGACGAACACACCACAGTCAAAGCTGCAACATGGAAGGCTAAATTAGACATTTTCGTCATATATAATACTAACACAAATTAACATAATTTAGACATTGGAACTAACCGCCCTCTTTGTTGCTCACATTTAATAGCTTGATATCTAAATACTCTGCGCATATTTTCTCAACAAAATCAACATGATGGGCATCAAAGTAGTTTATGATTTTATTAACAGGCTCGATCCAAGCTTCGTGCTCAGCAGAACTGTAATGCTTGACGACCTTATCTTTGAAATCAACTTTAACAAGATGCCAATGATTATCCCTGACCAAAGGGATCAACAGATGCTCCATGCGGAATGCGGTATATTTGTTAATATATGTCAAATATAGCTCGTAATTGTTCGGCTTGAAGCCATAGAGTGAGTGCTGCAAACACATCATGTATGAGTTGAAATTAGAACTAACATGAGCTTGGATTGCTATACAATAGAGCTAACAATGTACAAATTAGAATTAACATGCTACACAATAGAACTAACATGGTACAAATTAGAACTAACATTGTCCACATTAGAACTAACACGCCATCAGTTAGAACTAACGCTTACATTAGAACTATCATGACTTATGGTAGTCATAACTTGATGCTAACTAGAACTAATGTGACTCATGGTATAACTAGCATGAATCCAACAAGATCTAAAAACATATAAATTAGACCTAACACGCCAAAGAATAGAACTAACATGGTACAGATTAGAACTAACACGGTATAAACTAGAATTGACACGAATTGCGCTAGAACTAACATGACTTATGGTAGGTCTAACTTTACGCCAACTAGAATTAACATGACTCATGGTATAACTAGTATGGATCCAATAAGAACTAACATGCATTTCAATCAAAACTAACACGGTGAATTTAGAAATAGCATGTTCTTACAAGAAAGAACACTGATACGACTTCATATCCTTTGTCATATGCCTCTTGGTTAAGCGTGTCTAATACTACTACTCCCATCTGTAATTGTTATGAAACATTAAAATTCAATTTAAAAAAGACATTTTCAATTATTAAGCATGTATAATCTAACATTATCGTTATGTCAGCTACCACAAAGGAAATATAATAACTCTTCTCTGTTAATACTATTGTTGGATGTTACTATAACATTATATCTTCTAAAAATTAGAACTAACATGAATTAGGACTAATATGTGACGAATTAGCATATAAATAGTCAACTAAAACTTACCTGTGAATCTTCTGAGAGCAAAATTTGGTTAGGCTCTCGATTTGAGCTTTGTCGAGTCTGACTGCTACTAGAGATGGTATCTTTAAATTATGTACAAAAGCACCTATGCTATCTATTATGTGTACGTTAAACAATGTAGGGTCTGGAATCTCTTTATTCAGCTCCCCTAATAGAGATACCTCATCATCTGTTATTGGCTTCAAACTCAACACATTCCAATTGGGGATTTGATTACCGAGGTAAAAATGAGTAACTTTGTCAACTAGTTTTATATTTTCAGGACTTTCAAGTATTTCTACTTCAATTTTTTTCTTTTTCTTTCTTTTTCCTTCAGTATATGGGGTCCTCTTCCATTTAGATCTCCTACTTACCCTTCTTGGCTGTGGGCAACCCTTTGCTTCCACATTGCTCGTTAGAACTTCTACAGGGTTTGTCCACATCATGTTCAATATTCACAAGATCCTCTTCCTCCTGTGCTTCCAACGCCTCTACAACTTTGCCTAGAACCTGACTCTTATCTACATCTTTGTTATCTACAATAACCTTTTTCATGTTTAACATAATCCTCTTCCCTATCCATATGTTCCTCCTCCATATATACATTATCCTCAACCTTACTATCTACATTCGCGTCATCCATACTATCTACATTCTCCCCTTCTCTATCAACATGCTCCTCCAACTTATCTGGATTCTCCTCCTCCTTATCTACGATATCCTCCTCCTTATCTACACCATCAGCAGGATCCTCATCAAAACCTTTGTTATCTACAATAAAATTTTCATGTTCAATATGCTCCTCTTCCTTATCTACATGTTTCACCTCGAGATCTACACTATCCTCAACCTTACTATCTACATTTAGGTCAACCTTACTATCTACATTCTCCACCTCGAGATCTACACTATCCTCAACCTTACTATCTACATTTAGGTCAACCTTACTATCTACATTCTCCCCTTCTGAAATAACATGCTCCTCTTCTATATCTATCTACATTTAGGTCAACCTTACTATCTACATTCTCCCCTTCTGAAATAACATGCTCCTCTTCTATATCAACATCGTCAACAGGATGCTTCACATCCTCTTCAATAATCTTATGTACATGTTCTTGCATGGTAGGGTCTTCCTTATATACACTTCCTATTTTGGACTTCTGTTCCTCTTGAGCTACCCGTCACTTCTTCCTCATTTTATTTGCAATTTTCTGTTTGATATTCACCTTCAGCACCACCGGGTCTATAACCTCATCATGTATTCCAAAATTTTCAATTATCTTGTTTAGCCTATTTATCTCAATCATGAATTCTTTACAATATGTACTCTTATTCTGCTTTGTAGCAACTAATACTCGTTTGAGAAATTTAGTAGAATTTCTCCAAAATGTAAGTTGCTGCTCAATGGAAAGAACATTGATCTCCTCTTCATCGTCAAAAGCAACATCAATATGCTTTGCTATGATCTGTTATTAATAAGAGATTATAATTTAAAGTAGGATTACACATAATTAGGATATTGTTTGCAGTTAGTGTGAAATGAGTACGACTTAACATAACAGAATACTTACGTAGCCTATTAAGAAGTTCTTAGTAGTTTCCTCCTGGATTGCCTTCCTCTTTGCCTGACGCTTATGATGCACAACTTCACCCCTCTGTACAGTAGGAAGTGCATGAACATAACCTGGGGAAGGGACGTCCACAATAGGGCTATGGACAAAAGTTATTAACGTTGACTTAGCCTTTGCCGTAATTGTCTCCACCTTCATAGATGGGACTTTCGCATCCTCTGATGCCCAATTTATCATTGGAGGTCTGGAGCAGTCTACAAGAACATATTTCTTTATGCCGGTCATCTCGTAGTACCAAAGCTGTAGCAAATATATTTAGCATTTAGAATAATACTAGACTACACCAAAGAGAGCAAAATATGGGTACAACTAGAACTAACATGGTGTAAATTAGAACTAAGGCATTAATTAGAAAAAACATAAACTATGTTAGAACCATCATGAGCCCAGGTAGAACTAACATGACCTATGTTAGAACTAACATAGGTACAGCTAGAACTAACATGGTATATCTTAAAACTAATAAGGCATAAATTAGAACTCATATGACACAAATTAGAACTAACAAAATCTGCGATAGAACAAATATGGTGTAGATTAGAGCTAACATGGTATGAATTAGAACTCACACGACACAAATTAGAACTAGAATGAACCAAGATAAGTAAAATATGGAACTTACAAACAATAGTGTCATGCAACCTAGGACATATGTGACCCCTCGTTTCTCCTTTCCTCCCAAAGCAACTCCAATACCCATGATAATTTCATCATAAAAGAATCAGGCCCATGAAACAGAATTGACCCTCTCAATGTTGTCCAGGTACTTGAGTAAGGGTCTAGGGATACCTTCCCCGGCTCTGGGACTCCATATCATAGAGCATTGGTACAGGATTTGTAGCAGAAAAAAATCTTGGATATCCCGCTTTTCTGTAGATTCCACTAGCCTTTCTAGTTGCCCTTTGAGATGTTTACGTTGGGTGGTTTCTACTTTTTTAACATCTTACCCTCTTCAAAAATGAAAAGATTAGCGAAGTATTCCACCCATATTCTGCTTCTTGAGTCCTGATCGATACTTATGACTTCCTCATAAATTAGGAAATATGTATGGTTATGGACCCATTGCAAATCAAATTTAACATTTTTCACAAACCCATTTTTTGAATCAGATATAGAAAATGTGTTATTATCTCTGTCAAAATAGCTCAGCAGCAGTTCAAGTGTGGGCCGATCAGGTGCAGGAGCCCCAAATAAAATATAATGCTCAAATATAGAACCACCGTATGCATTCCTATGCCACTGACGAATCTTCGGGGCAATTCACTTCATGAATTCCCAATAGGCCCTGATATTGGCGGTTAACCTTAGTGATATGGCCGTACCTATAAGAGCAACTTTTTTCCTGTAAAAATGTTTTGAATTTGTAAGTTCAATAAGACCTATGAACTCATATTAGACCTAACACTAACAGGAATCTAATAGAACTAACGCGTACTGTTATAGAACTAACATTGGACTCAATGTAGAACTAACATTGGACTCAAACTAGAACTCATGTGGACTTAGACTAGAACTAATAATACTGTGGTAAAACCTAGTATTATTTAAGATGCACTGAAATTAGGGAAAATTAGGTCGAGTTCCCAAATACTGGATAACATAGCACTTACTGGTTTTTTTTTTTTTTTGGGGGGGTACGACCCGCCATTGCCATTCTTCTTTTTAGGGCTCGCCATTTTATTGCCTGCTTTTACATTTCCATAAGGGTTAGAGTAGCTTCTTCCGCACTACCAACCACAGATGAACCGTCTTTTCCCTTCGACTCGCCTCGATGAATGACCTCGTAGTTGTTATCGGATCCTTCAATGGATGACATTTTTCCGGCGAAAAACCTAGAACTATTAAAATCCGAACATAAATTAAAAAGATGAAGAGTTTTTGTGGCTCCTAAGAGGTGGAAGAGAGAGAAAGAGAGGGAGGGTACTTGAATAGGGCTATGGCGCATTAACCAAGTTCGGTCCCATCAGAGGGGCACGATCGTAACTTCCACTAGGTCTTTTCTAAAAAAGGTCTTTTGGGGTCCTTGTCGTAAATCTCGCTATTTTATTACCTGCTTTTGCATTTCTATAAGGGTTAGAGTAGCTTCCTCCGTGCTGCCAACCACAGATGAACCGTCTTTGCCCTTCGACTCGCCTCGATGAACGACCTCGTAGTTGTTAACGGATCCTCCAATGGACGATATTTTTCCGACAAAAACCCTAGAACTGTTAAAATCTGAACAGAAATTAGAAAGATGAAGTGTTTTTGAGGCTCCAAAGCGGTGGAAGAGAGAGAAAGAGAGGGAGGGTACTTGAATAGGGATGGGGCGCATTAACCGAGTTCAGTCCCATCAGAGGGGCACGATCATAACTTCCGCTGGGCTTTTTCTAGAAAAAAGTTACTTCAGGGCCTCGTCGCAAATACTATGTGTATTTGGGCCTTATACACATGGGGCAAAATACAAGGGGGCTCGTCACACGAAGTTCCAACTTTTGGGGCCTGGACATATTTTTCCCTAAAAATAAAGGTCAAGCAATAGATATTGGAATAGTAGGTAACATTAACAAACCTCTAATAGATAATGGTTTATTAGTAGATGGTTTAAAATATAATCTTCTAAGTATAAGTCAACTATGTGATAATAATTTTAAATTCATATTTGAAAAAGATTCATGTCTTATATATGATCATGATTTAAAAAATATCTTATTTAAAGGTTTTAGAAAGAAAGATATACATGTTTTATCCATGAATTTTTATTCAAATTATCATTGCTTAGTTGCATCTTTAGATAATTCATTATTATAGCATAGAAGATGTGGACATATTAATTTGAAAAATATTTCATGTATTTTTAAAAATAATTTGGTAAATGGTTTACCTAAAATTGTAAATAAGAAAAATTATTTTTGTGACGCATGTAAATAAGGAAAAATACATAAATCAACTTTTAAATCAAAATGTGTTGTTTCTACAAGTAGACCATTAGAATTATTACATATGGATCTATTTGGTCCTTCTAGAATTGCATCTTTAAATGAAAGTAGATATGTATTTGTCATCGTTGATGATTATTCAAGATATACATGGGTTATATTTTTAAAACATAAGAATGACGCTTTTGATGAGTTTTCTATGTTTTGTAAAAAGATACAAAATGAAAAATCCACTACTATTGTCACTATTAGAAGTGATCATGGTGGTGAATTTGAAAATGAATTATTTTCTAATTTTTGTAATAAAGATGATATTTCACATGAATTTTTATTTCCTTATACTCCTCAATAAAATTGAGTTATTGAAAGGAAAAATAGAACTTTCCAAGAATATGCTAGAACAATGTTAGTTGAGTCTAATTTACCTAAATATTTTTGGGCAGAAGTAATTAATACTGCATGTTATGTTAAAAATAGAATTTTAATAAGACCTATTTTAAATAAAATAAATTTTGAATTATTTTACAATTGCATTCCTAATGTTTCTTATTTTAAAGTATTTGGATGTAAATGCTATATATTAAATACAAAAGAAAACTTAGACAAGTTCGATTCTAAATCAGATAAAGGTATTTTTGTAGGTTATTCTATGGATAGTAATGCTTATAGAATTTTTAATAAAAAGACTACTACAATAGAAGAATCAATGCATGTTTTTTTTGATGAATCTTATGTTAATACTAGTGATAATAATAATGATGATGATGATGATGTTAATGATCAACCATCTCCTATTATTATTAATAATTTTAATGATACTAATGTTTTACCTAAAGCATATGTAGAAGTTAGAAATTATCCATGTGATTTGATCATTGGTGATATTTCTCGTGGTGTTCAAACTAGATCACAATTAAATTTATTTACACATGTTGCTTTTGTTTCTACAATAGAACCTTAAAATATTAAAGAGACATGTAAAGATGAATTTTGGATAATTACTATGCATGAGGAATTTAACAAATTCACAAGAAATAACGTTTGGGATCTTGTACCTAGACCTCAAGATAAATCCATTATAGGAATTAAATGAATATTTCAAAATAAATAAGATGAATCTAGACAACTTATTAGAAACAAAGCCGGATTGGTTGCACAAGGTTATAATCAAGAAGAAGATATTGATTATGATGAAACCTATTCACCGGTTGCTCGTTTAGAATCTATAAGAATTTTACTTCCATTTGCATGTTATATAAATTTTAAACTATATAAAATGGATGTTAAAAGCGCATTTTTAAATGATTTTATTAAAGAAGAAGTTTTTGTAGAACAACCTCCCATATTTGAATGTGAAAGTTTTCCAAGCCATATTTTCAAACTTAAGAAAGCTTTATATGGTCTTAAACAAGAACCCCGTGCCTGGTATGATAGAGTAAAGAACTTTCTTTTGACTTTTGGATTTGAAATTGGGAAAGTTGATTCTACACTATTTATTAAGAAAATAAATAATGATATATTATTTATTCAAATATATGTAGATGATATAATATTTGGTTCTACTAACAATGATATTTGTCAGGAGTTTGCTAAGACTATGCAGAATGAATTTGAAATGAGTCACATAGGCGAACTCAACTTCTTTCTTGGACTTCAAATCAAACAATTAAAGGAAGGAATTTTCATCAATGAAAATAAATATGCTAAAGAATTACTCAAACGCTTTGGATTGGACAACACTACTAGCAAACCAACACCAATGAGTACAACTACATCACTTGACAAAGATAAAAATGATAAAAATGTTGATCAAAAGCTTTATCAATGTATGATTGGATCACTTCTTTACATTACAGCTAGTAGACCCGATATTATGTTTAGTGTTTGTTTATGTGAAAGATTTTAATCTAATCCTAAAGAGTCACATCTTAAAGCAGTAAAAAGAATTTTTAGATATCTTAAAGATACTACGAATTTTGATTTATTTTATCTAAAGAATAGCATATTTGATTTAATATCATATAGTGATGCTGATTTTGTCGGATTCAAATATGATAGAAAAAGTATAAGTGGTATGTGTCATTTCTTAGGACATTCACTTGTATCTTGGTTTAGTAAAAAGAAAAATTTAGTATCATTATCAACAACTGAAGCAGAATATATTACTGTAAGTTTTGCATGTGCACAAGTTCTATTGATGAAACAAACATTATCTGATTATGGTATAGTTTGTCCCACATCCTTCATAATGTGTGAAAATTCTAGTACCATTAATTTATGTAAAAATCCTATTCAACATTCACGCACAAAACATATTGACATTAGACATCATTTCTTACGTGATCATGTGCTTAAAGGTGATATTTTATTAGAATTTATATCTACTGATAAACAAATTGTAGATATACTAACAAAACCATTAAAAGAAGAAATTTATGTTAAATTAAAAAGGAAATTAGGTATATGTTCAATTGAAGATTTAAGTTAATTTTTAAAATTAATACATATGCATACACATCCTTAATAGTCGACTAATTTGGTTAGTAGTCGACTACATGCACAAGCATTGCATATATCACATTCTGTTGTTTTCTTAGTAATCGACTAATAGGAGGAGTAGTCGACTAATCTGAGTTCTACACAAATTTACAGAACTCTGTCAACTGCAGAGTAGTCGACTACATGACAGTATAGTCGACTACATACACTAGCAGTTTCATATTTATAACATTTTAGTATATTGCATCCTTTACCCACCAAATCCAAAACCCAATACTCGTTAAACTTAAGTAAAATTGATCTCAACCATTCATTTTTTTAACCTGATGAATCATAGCCATACATCAAATTCTATTTAGATCAAATCTCAACCATACACTTAAAATTTTGATCAAATCTTGGCCATTGATTTTTCACATAAGAAAACTACCCTGAATTAAAACTACCCACTCCCTCACTCTTCAAAATCCAGAAAAACCACTCTCCCATCATCCAGGTTAGGGCATCATCTTCTCCTCAATTTTCTTTCAATTTTTTCTCAAAATTCCTTCTTTTCTTGAGTCTGCCAGCATTAGTAGTTGACTACAACTAGTATTGGTCGACAGTTCTTCTCCTAGGCAGTCTACAGTTTGATAAGTTACCTCCACTTGATCTTTTCAAATTTCGTATTTGAATCATGTCTAGATCAAAAAGATCAAGATCTGGTCCACCTAATGCTGTTGAAGATTACTTAGTTTATCTAAAAGATCCTAGTTTGCTTGCTCAAATCAAAGAATTTCAAACTTTCAAAATACTGCTCGGTCGATTTGTTAAAGTTGATGACTTTATCACTCAAAATTTTAGTGATTATCTTAAAAATGTTGGACTTTTAAATTTATTTTCTTCTAAAAAAACCCCATTATCCTCTTTTGGTCCAATTATTTTACATAAATATCACTAGACTTGAAACTAATAGACAATCTGACATTCTTAACACTTGTTAAGGGTATTGAAATTAATCTAACATGTAAAAAGCTTGGAAATTTTTTTAATATTCCTTATCAAGGTGTTAGTCTTGGTAATATCAAAATGACGGATGAAAATTTTCTTTCAAATCATATATCTTCCTTCCCGGACATGGAAAACCATTGAATCACTCCAATAAACTTAGGCCTATCCCTAGGTTTATCGCCTGAATTCTTGCCTATAATTTGTTTTCAAAAATGGGGAGTTTTTATTTTATCTCACTTGACTTAGCCAAGGCCATGTATGCTATTATGGCTAATATACAAGTAAATTGGGCTGAGATTTATTATGAAAATCTTTTAGTTCTACCTAAGGGATTCCTTCTATTTGGTGCTTTTCTAACAAAAATCTTTGAGGCATTTTATGTAGATCTCAAAACTAAAAATTCTATGATCTGTTCCATCGATATTTTGATTCCAATGCTCTAATAAGGATGAAGTTGAAAAATTTTGAACTCCATGAACAAAATCCTCAAGATGAGCCTCACCCCACACAAGAACAAATTCCCTAAGACATACCACAATCTTCTCATGAAGCATGACCCTCTTCATGCCACATCCCACCATCTATGCAAACTAAACCTTCTTGCTTCTCTGATGCAAAGTATAATACCCTATCTACTCCTATACTTGAGTTAGAAACTGGACAACGAGCGCTATATACTCAGAACTCATGTATTTTGAGAAATCAAGAAGAGATAAATGAGAAGTTGGATAACTTGGATCTGAAGCTCAGTACATATATTTAAGGACATCCACCTCCTCCAGACTCGTCAAGTTAGAAGATCATGCATGCATCAATTTGTACTTGAACTAGTTTCAGTTTATGTGTCAAAAACAATTAAGTCCTTAGTGTTTTTGTTTGTTTAATTATGTCAAAAACTATGTGTTAGTTGTTTGGTTTGTTTAAGACTTATGTAATATGTTGTAAGTTGCTACTATGATTTATGTTGCTACTAAGTTTGCTTAGTGTGTTATGTTATCATGCTTAATATTATCATGATTAGTGTGTTAGAAAAATTTCCTATATATTGTGTTCATGAGCTACCAATTCTAAACAGATTGTGAAGATGTAAGTCATCGAAATTTTGGTTTTTATGGCAAGTTTTTATTTGGATGGGTGAAGTAATGAACTATATTCACAATCTGGATGATCTTTTTAAAGTATTAGCTTATGAAGAAGAAGTAGTTACATGTCTAGAATATATGTTTACTTCTTTTTGTTAATGACAAGGGGGGGGGGAATGATATTAGCATGTTATGCTATTCTATGATGTAGACTCGAATTGTAGACTCTAATATGGTTTTATGTAGGGGGAGTAAGTATATAATGCTTATAAATGTTTATTTCTTTTGTTATATACTTACATGTGCATAAATTGTTTGTCATTATGAAAAAGGGGGAGAATGTTGGATATCATGTCCCCAAGATATAGTTTTGATGATAACAATTTATTCACTATGAAAAAGGGGGAGAATGTTGGATATCATGTCCCCAAGATATAGTTTTGATGATAACAATTTATTCACTATGTGTATTATTGTGCACTAACATATCAATGCAGATATCAACATCAAATAAGCTCAAGATATCATAACAAAAGTGCAAGATGAGTTCAAGGCAACAAGAAGTATAAAAGAAGTGCTTAAATATATACAATGTAAATTTTACGTTTTTTTACTTAGAATTATTGTACAAGTCTTGATCATTCACAACACATGAACACACATAGTGATTAGAACACACTAACACATGCTTAGTATGTGGTTAACAATAGAAATCCCCTATGTTAACCATTAGAGTTTATAGTTAATTAATGAGACTCAAAATATTTTATTCATATTATTTTCACCCCTTAGTAGTCGACTAATAAGACTAGTAGTCGACTACTGATGCCTTAGTCAAGAATATATGTTTCTGTCATTTTATAGTGTAGTCGACTAATAGTGATAGTAGTCGACTACTAAAGTCTTAGACAGATTTTTAGCTTTCTATAAAATTATAATGTAGTCGACTACTAAGTGTTATAGTCGACTACTAAGAGTCATTCCAGAATTTTAGACTTTTTGTTTTTACAGAGTAGTTGACTATTAACCAAAGTAGACGACTACTAAGAAAATCCTGACTTCACAGAGTCTGCTTGAACTCAGAGTAGTCGACTACTAAGAGTTATAGTCGACTACAAAGACAGTTTTTCTGACATTTCAAGTTTGAATTTGTGTCTGTTTATAGCCATTTTTATCCGTTTAATTAGGTTAAAAACTTATCTTTTCAAGGGCTATAAATTGGTTCTATGTTCAGATATTGCCAACCATCATTCCTATCCATAAGCTTTAACATTTGTGCATTCTCAAGAGTTCTAAATTTTAGATTTTTGCCTAAGTGTTGAGAAAAGTGAATTCTGAAATAGCCTTCGATCTTCACCCTATATACAAAGTATTAAGGCATTTTTCAGAGATTAAAAAGTTCCTAAAGCCACTACTACACATCACCACACATTCAATGCTTATAGGAATTATGTTATTCCTTCAAGGAAAGTATTCTCTCGGATGTAAGAGTTGTGATCTCTTGGTGAAGAGATTGTGTACATCTTGCATGGTCTTACAAATTGGTGAGGTTTGCTTTTTGATTTTGTAATAGTTTTTCAAAATCATAGTGAAACTCTTAAGCGGGATTTGCTTAGGGACTGGATGTACACTGGGGAGGTGGAACCAGTATAAAAGCTTGTGCTTGTAATTGTGTTTTTCTGTGATTGTTGCTATCTTTCTTACAATTTATAATCTACTTTGCATAATTTTTAAAAGAATACTATTCACCCCCCTCTAGTATTTTTAGTGTGTATTAGATTAGATCCTATAGCCTGACAAGCCTTAGACTCGTTTCTCCTTCTCCAGGTTGTGTTGTTTAGAATGTGAGAGTCATGGATGATTCTATCCTCATTAGGTCTTTAGTTAGTGGTTTTTTACTATTTTGCCCTTTATGCATAGTTTATCAGTATAGAGTCGCATGATGATATGTAGTTTATAGTTAATTTCTCCAATTTTTAGTATAGTTTGACCATGTGTTGACTTTTATCAATTTTTCATAATTACTATTTTACCCTTGATTTGTAGTAGTTTAAATAGATAATGCTTAAAAGTATGTGCATGAGAACCCATCTGACCGACTTCTCGTGTTCATGCTGATGGCCGAGTTGTGTGCTCATATCCATATATGGGACATAGGTCATGACAAGTTTTTATGTTATCAAAACATAGGTTTGACAAGTGAACCTTATTTGTAGCCATGACAAGTAGATAGATTTTAGCTAATTGTAATCCCTTACCAAGTCAGATAGGATAAGTTGACTAAGAGTCTATATTTCTCCGAGTCTTACCGTTTGTTCACACCTAATGGATGATATTTGATTGCAGCAACCACAAAGAGTGTAGAATGAGCCTAAGGGTATATCTAAGAGAGTGAGCCAAGGTGTTAATCAAGAATGAAATAGAGTGTAACAAAGTCATCTATGTTAGTGAGAGTGTAGATATAAATGTTAAGTGCAAAAAATTGATGGATTATGTGGATTAAACCGAAGAATTGAGATCTGATGATATCAATGATTTTAATAAAAATTATTGGACGAGGGTTGATGTGGGAAATATTTGAAAGTTAGTAAATGAGCTTGATGAATTAGGCAACAATTTTAGTTATGCGTTGCGGATGGGTGGAGAAGGAAAATTGAAAGAGCCGTGTGGGTAGATTATAGGAGTTAGTTACAGTCGATGGTTATGATCTTAACCATGTTAGATATCCAACGTTCTTGTGTTTGGTTCATCTACCAATGCATATATAGTTTGTGAACATGAGATTCTTTTGACTGGGTGAAGTGTTCATGATACATGTCCACGCAAATGAAAGCACACACTAGATAGTATAGAAATAAGGATACATTATGCAACACATTGAAATAGGTGTAGGCAAATAAAATTGCCTTTATCCCTAATAAAGAAACTCAAAAGTCCTCCTGCAAGATCAGAGTTCGCCTGAATGTTCAAGTTCGCATGAACAAAGCCTAGTTTGCTTGTTCGCCTGAATGCTTGACTTCACAGGCAAAGCTAAGTTCGCCTGACAACACAGCTTCGCCTGAATCAATCACATAGATCCAAGTTAGCTTGAACTGATCGAACTTCGCCAGTGTGGCTTGTGCGAAGTTAAGTTCACCTAAATACTTAACTTTGCCTACACGAGTTAAGCTCGCCTGAACGCTTAACTTACGAAGTTCGCCTACAAAAGTTAAGATCGCTTGAATGCTTAACTTACAAAGTTCGTCTGCATGATCCAACCTTGCCTGCAAGCTCGCCTAAACTCTTTGACCAAGTCAGCCATTAAAGCCTAAATTGTGGAAGCGGTTGCACCCACTTCCCCACGTTTTAGTAGGTTGTTACATGCCATTTCTCTCCATAAAAATCCACGAATGGCTATAGAAAAAGGACTTTTCTAGTATTAAAGAGAACAAAACTGAGCATTTGTGTGCATTCGGCCTTCACATTCTAGCTCGGGTGTTCGAACTTAAAATACCTAGCTTCTACCATGCGCTGAAGTTTGTTCACAACCTCGTTCAAATCGTCAATAGAAAGCAAACTCGACTCAAGCATCAAGGGAGGCATCCTATCACCCCAAAAGATCCCACATTAAACAAAGAGAGATCGAATCAACTCTCTCTGCTTCTGTGTAAAAGCAATTTCTAATTTGTAACAAACAATTCAATCAATACAAATTTGAGATTAATTTTTACGACCTATAGAAGATGGCGACCATAGTGGGAGAAACCATTCTTTTAGACGAGATGGTGGTGGTGCAATTTGACGAGGTTGCTACAGGGACTACCATTGAGGGCAAGTATGAAGAGTAGTTATCTTTGGCTTCTTCTGGTAGCAAGACGTTACGTAAGTGTCGCAAAGTTTTATGTGTGACTCAGCCCCAACAAACTAAAGCTATTATGCCTGAAAGCTCTTCCCGAGAAAACACTAGGGATTTCATCCCTCCCAAGACCGTTGGGGGCGGCCAAAAGTCCAAGAATGCAAATTAAGGAGTCGCTCGTTGGTTTGTTAAGAAATTTGCACAGGCTCCTATCTTTGAGGTAACCAAAGTTCACGTTGGCGCGGCTTATGCCTTAGCCGTCGATGTGAGCACGCCTCTCTCAAAGTAGGCCAAACAAAGGCGATGACAAGCCTGCTCTCACTGTGATGCACATGCCCTGTTCTCATATGATGGCCTAAACTATTTTTCAGGGCCGAAAAACAATGCTAATGCCAAGAACAAACGCGAAGTTCTCAGACCTATAGAACTGTGTAGTTCGGGTGAACTTCCTGTTGCAGGTGAAGCTCACTATTCAGGCGAAATTCCACAATCAGGTGAAGTTAAATCATTTGGCAAACTTCGCTAGGTTCGCCTGACAACCCAATCTCACTTGCAAGCCAAACTTTCACCAAAGAGGTAAAGAAGCAGAAGTTTGCCCGACAAGCGCACTTCACAAAGTTCGCAAACAGGCAAACCTCGCCTAAAAGAATAGTAGGCTGAACCTCGCCAGGCGAGGCAGCCTCGTGTGTCAAGGCAAGCTCGTCGGATTCCAACACTTGGTGATTTTTCTAAGTGTTCTTCCAAGTGTTTCTATGAGCCTTCTTCTCACAATCACTCGTCTGGTCCTTCTGACGCAGGGGGTTATATACATCAACCCACAGTGGATCTTAGAGAGCACTTGACCTGCAAACACACTATTCACGAGGCAACTCCTCAATGCCACTGTGAAAGGCTTATTACGGTCGTGCTCACCGGGTGTTAGTGTGCTGAATTATTGAAACAATCGGTGTTCGAGAGACTCTCCGAGCATCCAGTAAAGGCAAGACACCACCGTTGAAGACGTAATCCTGTAAAGAAACAAGCTCCCGATGACTTTGATCTCCTAGCTGCAACTGTCAACATGATGGGGAAGTCCAAGGAAAAAACTTTAGATTCTTCTGACCGTGAATTTTCTCCGGGACTAAAAGATCTTGTCATTGAACCTGAAGGTGTCTACCAACACACACCGAACTCAGACAGGGATGGCCATACCACTTGATTACAAGGGATTAGCAACTATTTTCTGATGATGACAATGATGATTGCTCAGCAATAGCAACATCCTAGGCTTCAAGCTCAATTCAGGGCAGATGCGCAAAGGTGCATATGGCTGAAGTTCCTGAATGTATAGCCAAAAGGCTAGAAGAGCAACAAGCTGCAATTGCCATGCAGCAAGGAACGATCAACGCCATGAAGGAGATGCTAGAGAATCTCCTAGAAAAGAAGAAGAAGAAAAAGAGGACATCACAGGCTTCCCTGAAACCGTCAATTAAAAACAAAGGGCCAGAAATCCACTCCTCCTCAAACAACAGAAGGGGAGGATAATCTCGGGTCGCCCTCTGATTCATCATCCGAGTCTTCAGAAGGGCGTCATCTCCTAGCCATAATCCTCGAGATAAAAGGCTTGACGAGTTCCAAAACTAACTCGACACCTTGAAACTCTAGAAGAATATGAACGAAATGGGGTTTGTCAGGCCATATCCGGTTGAATGGGATACAGTCGCCTACCCGGCAAAGTTCAAACCCATGAGCCTAGTCTAGTTTGATGGCAAGGGTTCTCCCTCACAACACATCTATTATTTCATGTCTCAAACAGGATTTCGTACGGGGAACGATTCTATTCTGACTCGATTGTTCATCGGAACCCTAAAAAGAGTAGCATTTGAGTGGTTTCATAAGTTGGAACCAGGCTCCATCAGATCTTAGGATGACATGGAGAAGCTATTCCTGGCCCGTTTCCTCGATGATGACACAGAGGTGTCGATGCTAACTCTGTTAGTTGAAAAACAAAGAAAAGGGGAGTTTGTCAACAATTGTGTGAAGAGATTCAGAAATCGGTCGCTACATTACCGCGATCAGGTCTCTAAAAGTATGTTGATCGATATGTGCAAGAACAATCTTTCAAACTATATTTTGTCCAAGGTTGGAGCGGTCATAACTTAAACTTGGAAAGAGCTTGTTCGCCAAGGCGAACAAGTGGCGAACATGCTCAAGAGGCTGGAAGCCGAAGAACCCCAACCGAAAAGAGGAGCTCCAGAGTAGAGTTCGTCCAGAAATCCCCCTTGGTTAAAGGGTAAAGAGACCATGGCTGTCGAGACTACTTCAGCCTCTAAGCCAGCTCAGAAGCAAAAAGCTACATCTTCTGAACACCGTTTCGAGAAGCAGTACGACTTCCGAGATGATCAAGTGGTTGCTATCTTCAATACCCTACTCAAGAGCAACAAGATAAAGCTAATAGAGATAAGGCAGCCCGAGGATGTGGCTAAAACAGATGATCCTAACTACTATGTGTACCATAGGATGGTTCATCATCCCACCTCTAAATGCTATAGCCTCAAGGATAAGATCCATGCCCTTTATGAAGCAGAGGTCCTAAAGAAGGAAACCACAACGAAGAAAGTGACTACAAACATGGACACATTAAAGTTTGAAAAAGACCTCCCAGAAGTCCTTGCACCATCGGGGGTTGTGCCCATCCCCAAGGCAAAGCTGACCTTCACTGTCAGCAAGAGAGGTTTGGTGTCACAGACCTTGCCATCAGGACAAACGATGTAGGTCCATCCCGATCTCCTCAAAGACGAGCAGTAGACTTCTAAATGCTTAAGGAAGTCTAAGGGTAAAGGTAAGCTCTGCAACGTTGTGTCTACAATTCCAGATGATAACAAGGGGGGAGTGCTCATCGTCACTAATTTTGATGACGAGATGACCATATTAGCTACCACGCCAGGGAAGGACTTCTCTAAGCAGTATGTTCCAATAGTGGAAACCCCTTCGAAGTCACCAGGAGAGCCGCCACTAGCAGCTCAGCCAGGGCCTGATAGACCCAAATAGAAAGAGTTGTGATATAACAAAGAACTAATGAAGGAGATGCCCACCAGCTCAAGTAGTCAGCCATTTCAGTTCATTGTGCTCATACAGCTGGCTAATATTCCATCCAGAATCACTTTGTATGAACTCTTACGGTTATCCAAGTCTACCCGGGAAGCTCTATGAGTAGCGCTAGCTAACAGTGAGGCTTCCATAACTCTTTTTCTGCCTACTCCTGAAGAGAAAGAAAGAAAATAACGTCCTCAGTGTTGTCTGTCATCCAATCAGCATATCCCTTGCATCACATTCACTCTTGATGACATACTTATCAAGACTATGAAACGTGATTAGACGTTGTACTTCATCAGATACGTCAGTTATAAAGAGTAGACAAAATCCAAGTAGATCAAGGGTCTGCTCTGAGCAATGTTCTGTTGGCCTTCTTGTTTTGATGATGTTTAACAAATAATTTACCACTAATGTTTTTTGTCTAGTATTTGTGTTTTCTTATTTATTGTAGACAAACAACGAGTTGGAGGTTGGATGGAATTACGCTTCAACGATCATATCCAATGGAGGTTGGAGGAATCGTGGAGTGAAGCCTATACAATTCAAGTTAAAGATCCAATTACAAGCTTCATCCACAAGTTTACCAAGTTGAGCTACAATGAAGATCAAGATCAAGCTTAGATAACTTAGTTTAGGTTTTATATTATGTGTGTTGATACTTTAAGCTCAATCATATACACACATACATGTTTTTGTTTTATATATATATAGTTATATATATACATATATATTTTGGTTTGATAGTCTTCAAGTTTTACTATGAAACAATAGAATACAATTGAAAATACATTTCTTTTTTCATACTTACATGCATATATATGATTTCATCAATATCAATTTTATTTAGTTCTATGAAATTATGTTTTAGTGCATTATATGTATATTTTGGTAAAATACTATATTCATTACTTATAGACATCATAACAATAGTTTATATCTTTTTTCAAGTCTATACAATCAGTTCATAAGGTTTTAAAATGTTGTTTAAGTCAAAATATTAAAATATCAATTTTTAGGTTTTCATGTTTTTGAACATATTCTTCAAAATGATGATATTTTACAAATGGGAAATGCATTTTGGAAAATTCTTTTGTAACATGTTTATTTATATGTTTATATACATTTCCTAAAGTTTCATTACTTTTGGACATTATTTGTTATTTTTAACAATTTTCCAAAAGTCAGAAAAACACTTTCAAAACCTGTATTTTCATATACCAGTTTGCGGTCGACCGCCACGATCGATCGCGCCTATGTTTTTCCCTAAGGAGCCAGTAGAGACTTTCACGGTCGACCGTGACGGTCGATCGTCAGCCTGTAAGTTCCTACGGTCGACCGCCACGATCGACCGTAGCTTTCTCTGGAAGTTTTCTCAGGTTTGTATATGCCTCACGGTCGATCGTGAGAATTTCACGGTCAACCGCCGCACTATCTTTTCATACACCAACAGCTATTTCCGGTAGCTGTTGTTTAGGGATTTTTGGTCTTTTGTTTGGGGTTTTTGGCTGAGGTTTTGGGAGGTTATAAATACCCCAATGATCTCAGTTCTCATAACAACTAAGAGAGTGTTTTAAAACAAGTTAAAAGATTTTTAAACAAGGATTTAAGTTTGGTTTAAGTTTGTTTAAGAAGCTTTTAAGCATTTGGAAGTTTGAGTTTGTGAAATCAATTTCACAAGAGCTTCTGGAGATTATCTATTGGTGTTTGGGCATCCAACTATTCTCCCTCTACCTCTTGATCTATTGAGAAGTTTTCTAAACTCTATTTCTAGCTTTACATCTATTTGTTTGATTATCATTTTATTAAAGCTAGTTTTATATTGAGTTTAGTTGATTTGATTTCACTCATTGTTTACACATACCCACTTGAGCTTATTGTATTTGCATACATTGTAGGTTGGTGAGAGTTGTAACAATTGAGTGTGAGCTTTCATTATGTTCTCATCCATATTAGAGAACAATCATTTATTGTAATTATGATTATTGTGAGGATCACTTTGTAATACACTTGTACACCGAGAAAAGTGTGTGGCGAGAGTCGGGGATCATCCCAAGAGGAGTGGCATTGGTTGATGAACTTAGGAAGAGGTTGTATCCAAGCACTTGAGGGAGACATGTCTAGGTCCAACAATTAAGAGGGTATAGAGTGGGATTGCAAGAGTGTTGATTGTAAAGTTTTTGGTTAGCTAGAAAACCTTATTGTGAGGTGTAAACGAGTGGGATTGCAAGAGTGTTGATTGTAAAGTTTTTGGTTAGCTAGAAAACCTTATTGTGAGGTGTAAACGTTATTCGGATGAGCGTAGAAAACCTTAAAGTTTTTGGTTAGCTAGAAAACCTTATTGTGAGGTGTAAACGTTATTCGGATGAGCGTAGAAAACCTGGTTATGATAGTGGAGATATCCTCGAGATGAGGAGCGGAGACGTAGGTCGTGGGGACTGAACTCCGTAATTATATCGTTTGTTTGTGATTGCATTAGTGTACTTATTTTTATATTCATATCTTATATCGCCTTTGTATATTGCTTGTTGATTATATTACCCCCTATCTAGTTTAGATTGTTTACCCTTGTGTTAATTATATATCCTTGCATTTATCCCATAGTATATCTCTTTGCTAGGATATTTACTTTTGTTCATATTACTTATTCTTGCTTATAATTTATTGTATATCTATCTTACAAGAATGAATTATTAATTAGTTTTAATTGGCATAAAATCGGATTAGATTAGCATAAGACGCTAATCACCCCCCCAGGGTCTAACAATTAGTATCAGAGCTTGGTGCTCTTTGATTTAAGGTCTAATCACCTTGAGTTAAAGATCCAAGTTATCTTATTTGTGCTAATCTAGTTATGATCATATTTGTCTTGCTTGCATATATTCACATATATATCATGAATATGGGTGTATTTCGTTTAGGCTATGATCCAAATATTGCTCCAAAATATAGAAATTTCCCTTATGCTCAATGGTGCTCTAAATTTAAAATATTTGCTGAATCTAGAAATATCGACTTATGGAAAGTTATTGATTATGCTTATATTGTGCCCACATTGGAGAAATCCAAGTGGAGCAATCATGATAAGAAAATGTTTACAATGAACAAGCTTTTGTTAGAATTTTTTCTTAATGCTTTTGACTCATCATTTTCTAACAAATTTGTTCATTTTGATAGTGCTTACAAACTTTAAAAATTCATTGAAGCACATCAAGGGGACTTGGAGGCAATCCGACAAGCTTTGGAGGATTCTTCTTCAAGTTCATGTGGAGCATCATGCACACGACCACAAGAGGATAACTCTTGTGTAGTAAGCGATTCTGATTCCGAAAATGATTTATCTATTGATGAACTCCCTTGTGCATATGAGAGATTGTCTCATGCCTATACAAAATTACAAAATAATTTTATAGATCTGAAAAGCAAGCATGTAGATTTGAAATCCGATCATGAGATACTAGTTTTCAAATTTGATGTCATTACAAAAGAAAAGACTATGCTTAAAGAGAACAATGACGTGTTAATTTTGAAAAATGAAAAATTGACCTTATCCATATCTAGCTTATCTCATGCTGAAGATAATGCCATGTTAGAAGTAGAAACTATTAGAAATAAGTTTAACTCTTTTAGAAATGATCATGTTTTATCTACTTCTATTTCCAATACATGTATGCAAAATGATGAGTTGAGTCAAGTTAAACATCGTATATCTTGTTTAGATTTAACCTTGAAAACATGTATAGTAAATCATGATAAGCTTATGAACATGTGTGCTAAGTCTCATGCTACAACACCTAAACATATCACACATCATGCACACATGTATAGCAAAATTCACAAGTGTTCCATTTGCGGCTGAAAAGGCCATTTTGCTAATTTTTGCTATGATGCACACAAGCCTAAGAATGTTAATGCTCTTTGTGCATCTCATGTAGCTTCATCATCATGTGCACTTACACATTCATATGCTCATTGTCACAAAGTTCATCTTAAGCATGCTAGTGTGTTCAAGTGTGATCATTGTGGTCGTTTTGGTCATTTGGGCAAATATTGTTTTGATTTTAAAAGAAAATCACGTTTGCCAAATGTTTCTTGTAGACCAAATGTTTTTAAATATGATGTTTGTGATAGGTTTGAACATCTTGCTAAATTTTGTTTTGATTTGCAAAAAGCTCTAAAGTTACAATATGTTCCAAATAGACCATTGTTTAAGAATGCTTCTCATTTGCAAAATGAATCTAAAAGACAATCTTTATTTGCAAATGATTCCCTTGCACGAGCTAATGGTCCATAAAAACAAATGGATCTCTTTCATTGTACAAATTACAATCGGAAGGGTCATTTGAATGAATATTATTTTGACCGTGTTAGTGCACCATATGTGCCCAAGAGGGTTGATAATCCTAGGGCTTTAAGCTTAAATGATAGGGGTCATATCCCTAAACCTTTTGGTACTAAGAATACTTGGGTACCAAGACAAATTTGATTTTAAACCAAGAATTTTAATGTTTTTATTTTTTTTTTAAATTATGCTTTGAAATTTTTGTATATGAAAACAATTTTTCTTTGATCAATTCTTTTGTTTTCATGACTATTAGTTTCGATTTTGATGAGACGTTTGTGCTTATATAACCCTCCAGGTTTATTGGGTGTTTATTCCCAAATCATGTTTATCGGATGCTAGAATGTTTATATGGGTTAGAACAAGCTCAAGAGCTTGATATATTGTTGCCTCTCTTGAAATTCTTTTGTCAAAGATTTTGTTTTGATTTGTTGCTTTGAATTCATTATATTTCACTTATGTGATGATATTTATATGTTTGTGCTCATGGATCATCTATTCGTGCCTTATAATGTATTCTATGAATGGTTTGATCAAGTTATACAAAGAAATTTTTCCTTTTTGATCAAACATTGTTTTTTGACTTAAAATTTGATTTATGATTTCATTTGGTTAATTTGTTTTCATTTGAAAACTTTGTGCATAATTCTTATGTTGCTCTTCTTTTGATTTTATAAATCTATTTTTACACTATGTTTTTATAATTGTGCAATTAGACACTTCTTTCATAAATGATATATCTATATGTGTCCTCATTATCCTCTTGTATGTGAGTAATTTTTAGCATTTTTTTTGCTTGCTCACATGTTTTGCCTTGGTCTTTACTTCATATACTTCATATGACATTTTGATAGGGGGAGCAATATATATATATATATATATATATCACCTATGCTTATTGATAGGGGGAGCTTTCGCTCTCTTCTTTCTTGTTGGTTTCCCCTTTTTGATGTTGTCAAAGGGGGAGAAATTATATATATATATATATATATTTGTTATACTCACCCATGCTTATTGATAGGGGGAGCTTTTGCTCTCTTCATTCCTTATTTTTCCCTTTTTGATGTTGTCAAAGGGGGAGAAATATTGTGAGTATATTCTTTTTTATATGCATGATAATTACAATATTGTATATTCATTTCCTTTCATGCATATATCGTTTTTCGTAAATTATTTATCATCATCAAAAAGGGAGAGATTGTTGGCCTTCTTGTTTTGATGATGTTTAATAAATAATTTATCACTAATGTTGTTTGTCTAGTATTTGTATTTTCTTATTTATTATAGACAAACAACGAGTTGGAGGTTGGATGGAATTGCGCTTCAACGATCATATCCAATGGAGGTTGGAGGAATCGTGGAGTGAAGCCTACACAATTCAAGTTAAAGATCCAATTACAAGCTTCATCCGCAAGTTTACCAAGTTGAGCTACAATGAAGATTAAGATCAAGCTTGGGTAACTTAGTTTAGGTTTTATATTATGTGTGTTGATACTTTAAGCTCAATCATATACACACATACACGTTTTGCTTTTATATATATAGTTATATATATACATATATGTTTGGGTTTGATAGTCTTCAAGTTTTAGTATGAAACAATAGAATATATTGAAAATACATTTCTTGTTTCATACTTATATGCATATATATGATTTCATCAATATTAATTTTATTTAGTTCTATGAAATCCTGTTTTAGTGCATATATATGATTTTATCAATATCAATTTTATTTAGTTCTATGAAATCATGTTTTAGTGCATTATATGTGTATTTTGATAAAATACTATATTCATTGTTTATAGACTTCATAACAATAGTTTATATCTTTTATCAAGTCTATACAATCAGTTCATAAGGTTTCAAAATGTTGTTTAAGTCAAAATATCAAAATATCAATTTTCTGGTTTTTATGTTTTTGAACATATTTTGCAAAATGATGATATTTTACAAATGGGAAATGTAATTTGAAAAATTCTTTTGTAACATGTTCATTTACATGTTTATATACATTTCCCAAAGTTTCATTACTTTTGGACATCATTTGTTATTTTTAACAATTTGCAAAAAGTCAGAAAAACACTTTCAAAACCTTTATTTTCATATATCAGTTTGCGGTCGACCGCAATGGTCGACCGCTCCTATGTTTTTCCATGAGGAGCCAGCAGAGACTTTCGCGGTTGACCGTAACGGTCGACCGTCCGCCTGTAAGTTCCCACGGTCGACTGCCACGGTCGACTGTAGCTTTCTCTTGAAGTTTTCTCAGGTTTGTATATGCGTCGCGCTCGACCATGAGAATTTCACGGTCGACCGCCGCACTGTCTTTTCATACACCAACGGCTATTTCCTACAGCTGTTGTTTGGGGCTTTTTGGTCTTTTGTTTGGGGTTTTTGGCTGAGGTTTTGGGAGGCTATAAATGCCCCATTTATCCTTAGTTCTCATAACAACTAAGAGAGTGTTTTAAAACAAGTTTAAAGATTTTTAAACAAGGATTTTAGTTTGTTTAAGAAGTTTTTAAGCATTTGGAAGTTTGAGTTTGTGAAATCAATTTCACAAGAGCTTGAGGAGATCATCTATTGGTGTTTGGGCATCCAACTATTCTCCCTCTACCTCTTGATCTATTGAGAAGTTTTCTAAACTCTATTTCTAGCTTTACATCTATTTGTTTGATTATCATTTTATTAAAGCTAGTTTTATATTGAGTTTAGTTGATTTGATTTCACTCATTGTTTACACATACCCACTTGAGCTTATTGTATTTGCATATATTGTATATTTGGGTTGGTGAGAATTATAACAATTGAGTGTGATCTATCATTGTGTTCTCATCCATATTAGAAAATAATTATTTATTGTAATTGTGCTTATTGTGAGGATCACTTTGTAATACACTTGTACACCGAGAGAAGTGTGTGGCGAGAGTCGGGGAGCGTCCCAAGAGGAGTGGCGTCGGTTGACGAATCTAGGGAGAGGTTGTATCCGAGCACTTGAGGGAGACACGTCTAGGTCAACCATTTGAGAGGGTGTACAGTGGGATTGCAAGAGTGTTGATTGTAAAGTTTTTGGTTAGCTAGAAAACCTTATTGTGAGGTGTAAACGTTATTCGGATGAGCGTAGAAAACCCGGTTGTGATAGTGGAGATATCCTCGAGATGAGTAGCGGAGACGTAGGTCGTGGGGACCAAACTCCATAATCATATCGTTTGTTTTTTATTGCATTGGCGCACTTATTTTTATGTTCATATCTTATATCGTCTTTGTATATTACTTGTTGATTATATTTATGTTCATATCTTATATCGTCTTTGTATATTACTTGTTGATTATATTGCCCACTATCTAGTTTAGATTGTTTACCCTTGTGTTAATTATACTATTGCCCACTATCTAGTTTAGATTGTTTACCCTTGTGTTAATTATATATCCTTGCATATATCCCATAGCATATCTCATTGCTAGGATATTTACCTTTATTCATATTGCTTATTCTTACTTATAACTTATTGTATATCTATCTTACAAGAATAAATTATTAATTAGTTTTAATTAGCATAAAATCGGCTTATAACTTATTGTATATCTATCTTACAAGAATAAATTATTAATTAGTTTTAATTAGCATAAAATCGGATTAGATTAGCATAAGACCCTAATCACCCACCCTCTAGGGTCTAACATGTTCCCTTAAAGCTCATCCAACACTTGGGAGTACCTCCGAGGCATTTGTGTACAACAAGCACCACCATCTTTGTCTTTAATGCCACCAAAACCCGTCCATTGGGGAAAATCTGCCTCAAATGTCGACCGGGAGACATGAAGACGGAGGTGACCTGCTATGTAATCAACGTAGAACCATCCTTTAATATGCTATTGGGTCGGCCATGGATCCATAGCAACCGGATTATCCCATCCACACTACATCAAAGCATGAAGTATGTGGATGACTACGGTCAGGTGAAGACGGTGTTAGTGGAAAAGTGACCTTTCAAAGGGGTCGAGAACTATTTCACTGACTCTTTGCTATACCAGGACTATGAATCGGGGGATGAATCACTTGTCGAGGATACTGAAAGTGGCAACGAGGCTGATAGTGAGTCTGAGTATGACGAGGGTCTTATCTTGAACGATATTGAACCCATTGTAATCAACAATGAAAGCCCCGATGTAGACAATGCTGATGAAGTAGTCAAATTGTCCTGAATAAAGATTATGAATTTGCTTACTTGTCGTCTGTTGATGCGGGGTCCAGTACTGATGAGTCTAATGATCCAATTTTAGGGTTTTATACTAACTCTTCCTTACACTTGCATGTGCATTCGTTATTTGTAACAAATAAACAAACGATCGAGTCCTCGCCAGCCTTCTTTATTATACCAGCCCGAGATGGTAGTCAGGAAGATATTATCTTTTGAAGGGTAGATCAACCTCAATGCACACTTTGGGACGATTTAGAAGAAGACGAACCTGCTTCTCAGTTCTCCCACTATGAGCAAACAACATTGCGTATGATAGAGAATATGGGTTATGACTTCTCCCGTGATGAGGGTTTAAATTTTGGTAAGGATGAAGAACACTTGTACGACCTTTCGTTCCTAAAGGAAAGCCCGATGATTATTATCATCAAACCACGAGAGGTCTAGGTTACATCTCCCCTTCATTAGAACAATGTTGTGATTTTTGGCAGAGGATCCGAGGAAGTTTGCTCCATGAATTCATTATCATCATCCTCGATGTGGGACTCAGACATTAGCATAGGGACTGTGTTCAAGAATCTTACAGTCAACATGGTTATAACTAACCTTACTGAAATCAGAGCGGACGACCAGGTTCCGCTTTATGATGAAGTATGGGACCGACATGTAAGTTCTCAATGGAGAGGTTGGTTTGAACAGTGCGAACCTCCCACTGAGGATAAAGTACTTCAAATAAATATGGGGGATGAGGGTAACCCCAAACCTATATTTATAAATGATAACTTACCTCCCTAGGAGAAAGAAGACCTTATATCTCTCATCCAGTAATATATTGATGTCTTCGTCTGGAATTACGAGGACATGCCTGGTCTCGACCCATAAGTAGCCATGAATCACCTCAATATCAAACTAGGTGCCAAACTGGTCAAACAGTAGCAAAGACAGTTCCGTCCACAAATCATGAAAGCGATCAAAGCTAAAGTGAAGAAGCTGATCAATTTAGGCTTCATCAGAGAAGAGCAACACATAGACAGGGTGACAAACATCATTACAATCCTGAAGAAGAACGGAAAGATCCATATCTACATCAACTTTAGGGATCTTAATGTTGTATGTTCCAAGGACAAATTTTCTTTACCTATCATGGATGTTATTATAGACAATACGTGCAAGTTTGAAAGGATGTCATTCATGGACGGATTTTTAGGGTATAATTAAATCAAAATGTACCATGAAGACAAAAAACGTACTTCGTTCAGGACGCCGTTAGGAATATACTGGTACACAGTAATGCCTTTCAGTCTCAAAAACGTAAGCGCAACTTACCAACGTGCCATGAGCACAATCTTCCGAGATCATCTACGGAAGACAGTGGAATGCTATGTAGATAACTTGGTCGTCAAGAGTCGCAGCAATGATGATCATCTTTAAGATCTAAAAATGATGTTCGAACTAATGTGAGCTCATCAATTAAAAATAAATCCTACAAAATTATTTTTGGGGATGTCGAGTGGCAAATTCCTTGGATTTATCATCACGTTGAAGGGGATTCACATAGATCCCGACAAAGTATGAGCTATTCAAAAGTTGCAGCCACCCAAGAATCTGAAAGAACTGAGAGGACTGCAAGGACGTTGGCATACATCCATAGATTCATAGCAAATCTCTCGCGTAAATGAACCCTTCTCAAAACTAATGAAGAAGGGTGTATCTTTTGTATGGGATGAAGCTTGCCAAAAAGCATTTGATGATGATCAAGACTTATCTCTCGAACCCACCTGTTTTGGTAGCGCCGGTCTTAGGGGAACCCTTCCTGATCTATGTGTGGGCAATGGAACACTATTTGGGTGCTCTGTTAGCACAAGATGATGATGAAAGCCATGAGAAAGTTGTCTACTACTTGAGTAGAACCTTGACTGGAGTTGAACATCGGTATCCCATGGTCGAAAAGAAATGCTTGGCCTTAGTGTTCACAATTCAGAAAATACGACATTACTTGGTCGGCCAAACCATCCATGTCATCTCTCGAGTAAATCCCGTTCGAGTCTTCATGACACAGCCCAGGTTATTGAATTGGCGCCTGGCAAGATGGGTACTTTTGCTATCCTAATATGATATATATTTCATGCCACAAAAGTCCGTCAAATGGTAGGCCATTTGCTATCTCATGGCCAGTCATCCACTAGAATCAAAGACTTACATATTTGAAGATATGTTGGATGAAACCATGAAGCCAATGCGACTTCACAAAAGAAAATCTGGCAATTATTATTTGACGGTGCGTCTCGGGCAGGCCCAGAAGGGACAATCATCACAGGAGTGGGGACCGTATTGATACCCCCTTAAATCTTGTGTTACCCCTGTTTGGGTTAGAGATTGTTTTCTTTATTGTATAACTCATTATAACTTTAGTCATTACAATATGTCCGAAAAGATGAACTTTTTATAAGATCTTACAAAATGAAAAAAAATAAAGAAAATTACAATCTCTTTCAAACAACACACAGCAGAGAACGTTTATCGCCTATTGCTATTTGCGTGGGATCTTTACCTGTGTCGGGATTTATTCATGGACTGCCTACGGACCAGATCCGATTGACAAAATAATTGGTCAGAGCTCCTACTTCATCAAGGAAGTATTCACTGAAGTACTAATATCGACCATGTGAAATCAGAACTCTTCTCAAGATTAAGACCGAGCCTAAACTCAAGGAAAGGGGGTACGGGGCTTCGGATCCTTCGAAATACTCCTTCTTTATGCTAAAGTTTATCGAGATCTAGCTAGCCTCCTCTGAAATTTCATGCTCCTTGACTCTTTAATCTAGCAGCACCTCCTCCTCTTGATAATAATTCACCCCTTGTGAAAGGAGACCCTAGGCTTATTGTATTTATAGGGCTTCAGATGCGATTATTTGGATAAGAACAAAGGATTTAGCTATATATTCAGTTGACAATAACCTAAACTCGTTTAGAGATGATATTTAATCAGTTTAGATGCTCGGAAATAAACAAATCCCCAGAAAACAACAAAAAAACCCGTCAAATATGCGTTTGAGGCTCAAGACTGCGTGGCAGGTACTGCTGACCCGCGGGGGGTACGGGTCAGCCGTGGCTATCCCACGCTGGCACAGGTTAGCCTCTGCTAACCCTCGCTAGCATGGGTCATCCATCGCTGACCCTCGCTGGTGTGGGTCAGACTCCGCTGACCCTCGCTGGCGCGGGTCAGCTATCGCTGTCCCGCGTTGGCACGGGTGAATTGGCCTTGGTTGAACTTTTTGGTATTTTATGATTTTCCAGGACTTGTACTTTCTACCATTTTACATATCTGGTTGTCTTGTTGACTTGTACGCTTCGCTGAAGTGCTTCATGCGCTCATTAGCTTCTTTATGGCATTTGGAGCTGACCGACAAGCACGACAGGCACTTGGATAATCCTTCTTGACTCGGATGATGATGTTCATCGTCTTCCCTTCATCTCGAGCTGCATGCGGACACCTATAGGCATTTTTAGATGCCTACAAATACTCCCTCTAAAGTATTTCAGACTCATTCTTTTATAGAAGAGTCTGGAATGATTTGGATAAGATAGGCTTTGTTTTCAATCTCTTCAGTATTTTGTTGAGGAGATCGCATATAAGGACCTGTGAATGGCTTTAATCTTCAATCTACTCAGTATTCTATCGAATAGATGAAGTTCTTCTGGTGTTGCGTTTATCGTCTTACTGTTGTCAAAATCTTGAACTGAAGTTGATGCGTAAGTTTCTGAACATAGCTCGTGTCGTTGAGTTAATGTTGAACTGATCGTCTTCGTCGGGAATTCATATCTGGATCGCAATTGAACTCCATGGATTCATCCTTTAATCCAAAATTTTTCCTTAGCCTTATTTTGGCAAAATTGTAGATGTGTTGACAGGCGTTAACACAGTTTATACTCGTACGTTTTCTAGGAGTCTACATAGTTTAAGCTCTTAATGTATTGAAGCGTGGCGGTCCTAAATGTTAGGGCGGTAGGACTAACTGTTAAAGCCGATTCATCTATATTTATGGATTTTATCATGAAGTTATTGAATCCTCAAGTCACAAAACCAACTAATGAAGTTGGTGCGTCAATAACTCTCCTATTTATAGGATTTTTGGCAAACCCTCAGCCATTAATGAGTTTGATGAGCCTTTACCGACTACCGTTTGAGTCAGGCTAGCATACAAATTATTTAAGTCCGTTCTGCATGCTAAGAGAGTCAACTCTCTTAGTGCTACAATATTAAATATGTAGACTTCATCTTTCTCACGGGAATAGACTACCCTGTAACATGTATTAGACGCTAACTTATCCCTACTTAGGCTTCGAGATAAAATTCCCCATACTTGGATTCTGGTATCTTCTTCAATCAGTGAAAAACTAAACCGGCAACGCGTGTTAGGCATTGACTTATCTCTTTTTAGGATTTGGGATAAAATTCCTCATACGTGTAAGGCACAAATTATGGTGTTATTAATAACAACCTGTCATAATATTGAATATGTAGGCTCTTGTCCTTTTTATGATCAAGGACTAACCGGCAACGCATGTTAGGTTCTGACTTATCCCTACTTAGGCTTCAGGACAAAATTCTCCATATTTGGATTCTGGTGTCTTCTTCACTCGGTGAAAGACTAAACCGACAAGGCATGTTAGGCGGTAACTTATCCCTACTTAGGCTTCGGGATAAAATTCCTCGTGCGTGTGAAGCACAGATTTTAGAGTTGAAGGATGGTGTCTTATCTTAGGGCAAAGATGAATCTGATACTGGAAAGGAAGAATTTTATATTCTATCTCCAGTTACAAAGGAAACTCAAAGCGGGATTTTCAATTCAATAATCCGGTAAGGTGAAACTAAGAGTGCGATCTCTACTCCGAGAATCGAAAAGATTCGGATAATCCTAACTATCAGAAGGTTTGATTACCAAACTAAAAGTGAATTTCTTATTTATCGAGAGTGAATTATGGTTTTTCCCCTAACTATAGGAAGGTTTGACCAAGTGGGAGTTTGAGGCGACCCTAACTATAAAAAGTTTTGATCACTCGATTTGAAAGTGGACCTCTAGTTCATGGAAGGAATCGAGAGAGGATTTTGGTTTTGGCCCTAACTATAGGAATGTTTGACCAAATGGGGGTTTGAGATGATCCTAACTGTTTAAAGGTATGATCGTTTAATTTGTGGACTTCTCATTCATGGAAAGAATCGAGAGAGGATTTTGGTTGTGGTCCTAACTGTAGGAAGGTTTGACCGAGTGGACAGTGGGAGTGGGAGTACAAATTACAATGGGAGTGTTGATTTGTACAAATCACTCAGTAAGGGTTCTTGGTGTTAAGTGATAAGGACTTAATATGAAGGGGTTTGACAATTGTCAAAGATTAGTAGACTAAAATTCCAAGCATTATATTTGGACTCTAATAATGGGAGTGTTAAGTGCACAGACACAGCGGGATTTTGAGTGGATTAAACCAGGAAGAATTTTAGTGGACCCACCATCAATTAATTTGATCAGTGAGAGATTTTTTGGTGGAATATTGTAAATCATCAACACCAGTGGGAGTTTTTTGTAAGGGAAGATTGATCCAACGAAGTGATCAAATCTCATCTCAACAAAAGGGTGCTTGGAAGTTGGTAGAATTGATTCTGACAATGAGATGTGTTTCACCCTTGAACATTCAGAGTCCGAGTAGGAGTTTCTCATTTATCACTTCTCTGTAGTGACCAGGTTATCCCTAAGAATACACCATATAACATCCTTCTGGGAACTTTCCATTACATGAATCATCCACGCCTAGCTTCCTTTACGAAACTGGGTCTAACATGGTAATTAGTTGGATAACCAGGTTATCCTTAAGAATACCAAGCATGGCACTCTCCAGTAAGTTCCCGTGAAAGGAATGAAATAATTTAGACTCATATACCTGTTAGAGTATGCATGGAGCAGTTTATTCTCATGCACCTATTGGAGGATTGAGAAGTAATTTATACTCGTATACTCTTCAAAGTGTGCATTCGGCTTAATTTAGCGTTATGATGCCAGCTTCAACCAAGATTTAGATGCTACTTTTGAGAGCAAAACAAGCATTGGTAGGATGAAGGATCCTCTTATGATACATTCAGTACTTTGGATCCGCAGTATTGTCAGGTTCCTCCAGATTTGTGATAGGTGGTAGCTTGATCTTGTTGTTCTCAATGAGGGATTCAAAAATGTTTGGAATGTCTTCATCCTTGAAGGAGTACTCTTTTTAGAGTCTTAGATTCGAAGTCTTTTGCTATCTTCGGGGTTGTTGTTGCGACGTCTGATTAACATCAATAACTACTGCAGGTGCCTTCCCCTTACCACGAGAGACGAAGCTTGAGTTCGGAGGGTTAGCCGTCGGTTGGCTTCTTTCTGCTTTCTTCCTTCTGAGAAAGCGTACGGCTTGCTCTCCATGCAGCTTCAACTCTTTCCAGGTGTTGGACGGTGATACTCCCATAACTTCCAAAATATCAATAGATAGGTTGTTATGACAGGTTTGGAGGATGAAGTCCTCTGTGACTGGATCTCGACAATTCATCACCTTATTTCGAAAGTGCTTGATGAAGTCGTCGACCGTCTCTTCGTCTTCCCGTTTCTCCTCAAAGAGTGTCCTGATAGATACCCTGACGTTGTCATCAAAGAAATTTACGAGGAATGAGCTTTCCATGTCGTCCCAGCCATTGATGCTTCCAGGCTTGAGACGATGGTACCAATCAAAGACAGCGAAGGGTGCCAATGAATGACTGGACCATCAAAGGCTCGTTTCCAGAGAACACTCCCAAGTGGGACTTGAAATAAATCAAGTGTTGAGCAGGGGAGCCCTCCCCGTCGAAAGGCGTGAAGTTGATCAGGTTGAACTTCGTGGGATACAGGATCAACTCTCACTCTCTTGGATAGGGACACAGAATACTGGTCTTCTTCACCTCTCGAGCAGACATCAGAGTGTTGATTTTGTTCTCGAGGTCTTTTATTTTCTCGTCCTCGTCTGTATCGTGCTTTCAACAATTTCTGAGAGGAACAACATGGCCACCCTTGGCATTGTCATCTTCGGTGGGACCACCCCCAGCATTGTTGCCTTCAGTAGGTCCACTCCCAGCATTTTGGTCAGCCGGAGGGTTGTCTTCATCGAGGTGTTCGTCCACATCTAAATCGCTACCTGCTTGGTTAGTAATGTTACGACGGTTGGATTCACCAAGTTGATTGGACAGAGCCCGAATCTAGATGAATCTGATACTGGAAAGGAAGAATTTTATATTCTATCTCCAGTTACAAAGGAAACTCAAAGCGGGATTTTCAATTCAATAATCCGGTAAGGTGAAACTAAGAGTGCGATCTCTACTCCGAGAATCGAAAAGATTCGGATAATCCTAACTATCAGAAGGTTTGATTACCAAACTAAAAGTGAATTTCTTATTTATCGAGAGTGAATTATGGTTTTTCCCCTAACTATAGGAAGGTTTGACCAAGTGGGAGTTTGAGGCGACCCTAACTATAAAAAGTTTTGATCACTCGATTTGAAAGTGGACCTCTAGTTCATGGAAGGAATCGAGAGAGGATTTTGGTTTTGGCCCTAACTATAGGAATGTTTGACCAAATGGGGGTTTGAGATGATCCTAACTGTTTAAAGGTATGATCGTTTAATTTGTGGACTTCTCATTCATGGAAAGAATCGAGAGAGGATTTTGGTTGTGGTCCTAACTGTAGGAAGGTTTGACCGAGTGGACAGTGGGAGTGGGAGTACAAATTACAATGGGAGTGTTGATTTGTACAAATCACTCAGTAAGGGTTCTTGGTGTTAAGTGATAAGGACTTAATATGAAGGGGTTTGACAATTGTCAAAGATTAGTAGACTAAAATTCCAAGCATTATATTTGGACTCTAATAATGGGAGTGTTAAGTGCACAGACACAGCGGGATTTTGAGTGGATTAAACCAGGAAGAATTTTAGTGGACCCACCATCAATTAATTTGATCAGTGAGAGATTTTTTGGTGGAATATTGTAAATCATCAACACCAGTGGGAGTTTTTTGTAAGGGAAGATTGATCCAACGAAGTGATCAAATCTCATCTCAACAAAAGGGTGCTTGGAAGTTGGTAGAATTGATTCTGACAATGAGATGTGTTTCACCCTTGAACATTCAGAGTCCGAGTAGGAGTTTCTCATTTATCACTTCTCTGTAGTGACCAGGTTATCCCTAAGAATACACCATATAACATCCTTCTGGGAACTTTCCATTACATGAATCATCCACGCCTAGCTTCCTTTACGAAACTGGGTCTAACATGGTAATTAGTTGGATAACCAGGTTATCCTTAAGAATACCAAGCATGGCACTCTCCAGTAAGTTCCCGTGAAAGGAATGAAATAATTTAGACTCATATACCTGTTAGAGTATGCATGGAGCAGTTTATTCTCATGCACCTATTGGAGGATTGAGAAGTAATTTATACTCGTATACTCTTCAAAGTGTGCATTCGGCTTAATTTAGCGTTATGATGCCAGCTTCAACCAAGATTTAGATGCTACTTTTGAGAGCAAAACAAGCATTGGTAGGATGAAGGATCCTCTTATGATACATTCAGTACTTTGGATCCGCAGTATTGTCAGGTTCCTCCAGATTTGTGATAGGTGGTAGCTTGATCTTGTTGTTCTCAATGAGGGATTCAAAAATGTTTGGAATGTCTTCATCCTTGAAGGAGTACTCTTTTTAGAGTCTTAGATTCGAAGTCTTTTGCTATCTTCGGGGTTGTTGTTGCGACGTCTGATTAACATCAATAACTGCTATAGGTGTCTTCTCTTTACCACGGAGGGTTAGCCGTCGGTTGGCTTCTTTCTGCTTTCTTCCTTCTGAGAAAGCGTACGGCTTGCTCTCCATGCAGCTTCAACTCTTTCCAGGTGTTGGACGGTGATACTCCCATAACTTCCAAAATATCAATAGATAGGTTGTTATGACAGGTTTGGAGGATGAAGTCCTCTGTGACTGGATCTCGACAATTCATCACCTTATTTCGAAAGTGCTTGATGAAGTCGTCGACCGTCTCTTCGTCTTCCCGTTTCTCCTCAAAGAGTGTCCTGATAGATACCCTGACGTTGTCATCAAAGAAATTTACGAGGAATGAGCTTTCCATGTCGTCCCAGCCATTGATGCTTCCAGGCTTGAGACGATGGTACCAATCAAAGACAGCGAAGGGTGCCAATGAATGACTGGACCATCAAAGGCTCGTTTCCAGAGAACACTCCCAAGTGGGACTTGAAATAAATCAAGTGTTGAGCAGGGGAGCCCTCCCCGTCGAAAGGCGTGAAGTTGATCAGGTTGAACTTCGTGGGATACAGGATCAACTCTCACTCTCTTGGATAGGGACACAGAATACTGGTCTTCTTCACCTCTCGAGCAGACATCAGAGTGTTGATTTTGTTCTCGAGGTCTTTTATTTTCTCGTCCTCGTCTGTATCGTGCTTTCAACAATTTCTGAGAGGAACAACATGGCCACCCTTGGCATTGTCATCTTCGGTGGGACCACCCCCAGCATTGTTGCCTTCAGTAGGTCCACTCCCAGCATTTTGGTCAGCCGGAGGGTTGTCTTCATCGAGGTGTTCGTCCACATCTAAATCGCTACCTGCTTGGTTAGTAATGTTACGACGGTTGGATTCACCAAGTTGATTGGACAGAGCCCGAATCTATTGTTCATGCTCTTCCTTCATCTGCATCATGGCCATTTCCAATTCGAACTTGAAATTCTCTATTTGCTTAGCCAAAGCATCCTCGATGATTTTGGCCATTTGCTCGGTGTTGATCATAAGTACGTCGCGGGATTATCATAGGCTGGATATCGTATTTCAGAAGCGATTGCAGAGTTGGCATCTGATGTTTCATCATCCAAGGATAATCCCCTCTGCATTCTCTGATAATCCCTTTATCTAATGATTCCTGATAGCAATCGGGTTAGACGATACAATTTGAGTGGGTCAGAACTAGAAGATCAAGTTGACTTTCCTCTATCAGCCATGTTAATTATGACTTTTGGAAGTTCGTCATCTTGAACAGCTGATCGTTTCTTGCAGAAACATCTTGGATTAGTATTCGATGCTTTAGAGAAAAGCCTTTGGAATACCGAGACCTTCTGTGGAGCGGTCTTGGGGTAGCTACACGCTAATAATACTGCTCTGATAAGTTTCGCATATGGACAATGAAAGTCTATTTCCTGGGTATCGCTTTTTTTAGATCTGTTAGTACCCCCAGCCTGATAGTACAACTCAGCGGCATGATGACTAGAGCTATCTATCGTGTGTTGGCACGACTTCTCAAATATAACGCCGTCGTCTAACGAACGCGTTTCCTTCTGAGGACTTGCTGTTTTGTTGGCGTTCTCAAGAGTCACACATTTGGAGCCACGTTTTCGTGAGCATGAGTAAGGACCATGATATTTTGATACTAGTTAAAATAATTTTCTGATATTTTAAAATATTTAATTATGATTTTTAAAAGAGTATTTGTATTTTTCTCAATTTCCTATAATTTTCTATGATTTAAAAATCTGATTATATATTTATTTAAATGATTTTAATATTTATAAATTTATTTCATGTAGTAAAATTTTCTAGAATTAATTTGTTATGTTATCAGTACTATTACGTAATATTTTAAATAATATGTTGTATTATTAATATTATTATGTATTATTTTGTATAATACTTTGCATTATTAATTACGTATTTTTGGTATAATTTGTTGTATTATTTTAACTGTTACATAATAGCAATCGTCTTAGTATAACTAGTACGTTTTACTGTGTATATAATTATCCCATAATTATTTGATTTTAAATATAAGTAAATATATTTTATTTATTAATTATTTTCGTTTAATTGTACAATATGGGTATTTTTGACTATTTCGTACTAACTGTTGAATTAGTTCAACATGTACGTTTTTAATTGTAGATAATTAATATGCAATTAGTTTAATTTTTAAGTACCCAAAAATATTTATTTTAATTATTTTATCCCTAACCCTAACCCTAAATATCCATATATATATAATTATTTTTCATATTCTCTCTCTTTCTCTCTCGTCTCTTTCGTATATCTTCGCGCCAAAAGCAGCCGCTCAACCCACCGAGCCAGCCGCCACCCTTGATTTTCTCCCTCGAACCCACCGTAGTCCGTCCCGGCCCAGCCTCGCCGGCCGCTCACCAAGCGCTATCCTGCCGCCCTCCCGCTCATCCCCACGCGGCCGCCTGCTTCCAGCATCGTTTAAATATCCCAACGCCCAAGCCACAGGCCAGCTCCCCTCCGACGCAAATGCCGTCGGGCCGTCCCGAACCCAACGCCCCGCGACCGCCAGTCCCCCCTCGTTGGCCCTCAGCCGCTGACCAACCCCCTGCAGCGCTCTCACCCGTCTCAGATCTGCCTCAGGCTCCCAACGCCCGTAGCCGTTCGCCCACTTTGCTGTCCTCCTCACCGCGGCCACCTAAGCGCGCCATCGCTGGAGCCGCCGTCCCGCCTCAACCCCCGCTCACCGTTCAACAGCCCCTCCTGCTCGCCGTCAGTCTCCGACCAGCCGAACAGCGAGTCGCCAGCCCCATTGCCATCCTCCAACAGCCCGACCAACACCCCGAGCACCGCAAGATCCGCCATGCCCACTACCCGACTTTCCTCGCCTAGCCGTCGGCGTCGTTGGAGATCCTTCCCGTTGACGACAGCCCCATAGCCCCGTCGAACTCCCTATGGTCAGCCCTTGTAGTCCTCATCGCAGTCCAGATCCACCTCCAGCAGATCCGTCATGACTCGACCGTTCAGATCTGTCGTACCGCGTCCGCATCGGCCCCGATGTTCGTCATCAGACCCCTTGGTCTCGCAGGCAAGATCCCGAACCTTAATTATTTCATTTTAATTCTTAGTTTTATCATAAATTATTATGTGACTCGTCATTCAATTTTTAAATCTGTTATGAGTTAATTAATTAGATTAGTCTGTGATATATTATTACCTACGTGGGATTGCTTGACATGAATAGTTGTGTGGAATCTTGTTGTGTTATCACTTAGTTGTTACCCAATAGGAGAGACTGTACATGAAGATGACTTCTGTTAAAAGTATGATCTATAAGCGTGCTTCAAAGCATGGCTATACTCACTCGACATCGATATCCCTATGTGAAGAGTCCCGAGTTCCCTCGATATCGATATCCCTGTATGAAGTTTCCTTGATTATTACTATTATTATAGCATTGACTAGACGATGCACTCTTGATCGGACGTGTTGTGGATCACGGTTATTTTTATAGTTTTACAGAAGTTGTTTGACGGTAACTCCGTGGCTAGTGCACAATATTTCATGTACAGTTGCTTAATTAATTTGACAACATGGGGTTATAAAGGGGAATTGGACGGAGAATATAGCATGTATATAAACGGGCAAAACGCTTTCTTGTTATCGAGATATCGTGAGTGTTATGTACATGGGCCAGAGGGCCAATACTTGACTTGAAGGCGGCCCCGGGACGACTTTACGGGGACACGATTATATACATCAAAATATTCTTCCCCAATTCAAATAACATGTAAAACAAAAATAATATGCTTGCGTGCTTTATGGTGGACTTTGTTAGTTTTGTTGGGATGTAGACCAGTGTTGTTCTTTTCATACATAGATCGGGATTAATATTTAATTATTTACAATTCGAGACATATGGTATATACATGAGGGTTTCCTTGTTTGGATTATTTCGTTCGACGTACTACGTCTCGAGTTTTAGATTTTTAAGTACTAATTCCAGCTAGTGTATGACCCTGTACTTGGATGATTACTCTGATTGCTAGCAGCATGATCGACTTGTTACTTGGTTGATTCCCTTGGATTTATTATGATTATTCTATTCTAGTAGTAAATTATATTTAGATTATTAGTATTTCAGTTGTATGTTTCCATTGTTATTACCATTATTGCATTGGTCGCACGACCGTTCTATTCTTCCTTTCGTTATTACCATTATTGCATTGGTCGCACGACCGTTCTATTCTTCCTTTTGGGATCTTGCCATGTGCCATGCACCCTGACGTATACCTGCTTTCTCTGGTGTACGTCAGACTAAGAAGAAGAACAGGTTCAGATTGGAGATGCGCCAGAGCCGAGTATTCTCAGTAGGAGTGTCTAGCGGACAGAGCAGAAGAAGATCCGAGCTTAGTTATTTCTTTTAGTTTGCTTTTGTAGCAATTCCTTTCCCGCTTGATCATTGTATTTTATATTCTCTAGTATTTCATTCAGATAGTTTGTATAAGGGCATGTTTGACCCGTATTTTATGTCTCGGATGTTATCCCATTTGTGATATGATATTTTTTCTGAGTTGTCTATTATATTAATGCTGATTGTGATCGGGGACCTGTGACTTCGTATTGTATTCATTTCTAGACGCTTAGCGTATTGGATTGAGAAGAAAAAAAAAGATAGTGTATATTTCTTCTCAATCTAATACGTCGTAGGCTTGTTCAAATTCCGATTCCCGGGTATTTTAGAAAGCGGGGCGTGACAGGTTTTTTTGGTGGTCCATGCAGGTCACGGTCTCGATCACGGTCCCGAGTCCTCACTAGTAAGAATATAGTAGACAATTTAGAAATATATCATATTTCATCCGTGAGACTATCCTTGAGCCCTTATCCTATTTTCTTAAGAGATTTCGTTTCGTCCCTATCTTATCACTTTTGACTCAGGAACTTTCCACTATTTCTTGTCTCGTAACTTCTCACTGTTTCTTGTTTCTTGTCTCCTCTACTTGTAGATATCATTCCATATCTCTGTCCTTGGATTCTTTCTTATTTTAATTCCGATGGAAGAATTTGTTTTAAGGGGGGTAGAATGTAAGGACCGTGAAATTTTGATACTAGTTAAAATAATTTTTTGGTATTTTAAAATATTTAATTATGATTTTTAAGAGAGTATTTGTATTTTTCTCAATTTCCTACAATTTTCTATGATTTAAAAATCTGACTATATATTTATTTAAATGATTTTAATATTTATAAATTTATTTCGTGCAGGGGAATTTTTTAGAATTAATTTGTTATGTTATTAGTACTATTATGTATTATTTTAAATAATATGTTGTACTATTAATATTATTATGTATTATTTCGTATAATACTTTGCATTATTAATTACGTATTTTTGGTATAATTTGTTGTATTATTTTAACTATTACATAATAGCTATCGTGTTAGTATAACTAGTACGTTCTACTGTGTATATAATTATCCCATAATTATTTGATTTTAAATGTAAGTAAATATATGTTATTTATTAATTATTTCAGTGTAATTGTACAATATGGGTATTTTCGATTATTTCGTATCAACTGTTGTATTAGTTCAACATGTACGTTTCTTATTGTAGATAATTAATATGCAATTAGTTTATTTTTTAAGTACCCAAAAGTATTTATTTTAATTATTTTATCCCTAACCCTAACCCTAAATATCCATAATATACTATACTATATATTCTATATATTATATCATATATTATTTTTCATATTCTCTCTCTCTCTTTTCGTTTTCTTCCCCAAAACGAAGCCGCTCACCCACGAAACTGGCGCCCCTTTATGTTTCTCTCGAACCCACCGCAGTCGTTCCACGCTAGGCCTCGTTGCCGCCTACACGCCTGCCGACCTCCTCATCCCCGCTGGTGCCCTCTCCTAGCATCCAATCCCGTACGCCTAAGCCACAGCATAAGCTCCCTACCGGACCAAATGCCAGTCGCCATGCCCACACCACCGCACCCAGCCTCGTCGCCCTCAGCTTGATCGACACAACCCCTGCGCCCTCTCGCCGCGCCGTCGGCGATGGTGCCGTCAGCTTCCACGCCGCGCGAGCCCCGCCACTCGGCCTTATCCTCTCACGACCGGGCCCCACCTTAGCGGCCTGCCTGCGGGAGCGCCGTCCCGCCTCAACCCCCGCTCACCGTTCAACTTCCCCTACTGCTCGCCGTCAGTCTTTGACCATACGAACAGTGAGTTGCCAGCCCCCTTGCCGTCCTCCAGCTGCCCGACCAACACTCCGAGCGCCGCTAGATCCACCATGCCCGCTGCCCGATGCTCCTCGCCTAGCAGTCTGCGTCGTTGGAGATCCATCCCGCTGACGACAGCCACATAGCCCCGTCGAACTCCCCGTGGTCAGTCCCTACAGTCCTCATCGCAGTCCAGATCCACCTCCAGTAGATCCGTCATGACTCGACCGTTCAAATCTGTCGTATCGCGTCCGCATCGGCCCCGACGTTCGTCATCAGACTCCTTGGTCTCGCAGGCAAGATCCCAAACCTTAATTATTTCATTTTAATTCTTAGTTTTATCATAAATTATTATGTGACTCGTCATTCAATTTTTAAATCTGTTATGAGTTAATTAATTAGATTAGTCTGTGATATATTATTACCTGCGTGGGATTGCTTAACATGAATAGCTGTGTGGAATCTTGTTGTGTTATCACTTAGTTGTTACCCAATAGGAGAGACTGTACATGAAGACGACTTCTGTTAAAAGTATGATCTATAAGCGTGCTTCAAAGCATGGCTATACTCACTCGACATCGATATCCCGATGTGAGGAGTCCCGAGTTCCCTCGATATCGATATCCCGGTATGAGGTTTCCTTGATTATTACTATTATTATTGCTTTGACTAGACGATGCATTCTTGATCGGACGTGTTGTGGATCACGGTTATTTTTATAGTTTTATAGAAGTTGTTTGACGGTAACTCCGTGGCTAGTGCATAATATTTCATGTACAGTTGCTTAATTAATTTGACAACATGGGGTTATAAAGGGGAATTAGACGGAGAATATAGCATGTATATAAACAGGCACAACGCTTTCTTGTTATCGAGATATCGTGAGTTTTATGTACATGGGCTAGAGGGCCAATACTTGACTTGAAGGCGGCCCCGGGACGACTTTACGGGGACCCGATTATATACATCAAAATATTCTTCCCCAATTCAAATAACATGTAAAACAAGAATAATATGCTTGCGTGCTTTATAGTGGACTTTGTTAGTTTTGTTGGGATGTAGACCAGTGTTGTTCTTTTCATACATAAATCGGGATTAATATTTAATTATTTACAATTCGAGATATATGGTATATACAAGAGGGTTTCCTTGTTTGGATTATTTCGCTCGACGTACTACGTCTCGAGTTTTAGATTTTTAAGTACTAATTCCAGCTAGTGTATAACCATGTACTTGGATGATTACTCTGATTGCTAGCAGCATGATCGACTTGTTACTTGGTTGATTCCCTTGGATTTATTATGATTATTCTATTCTAGTAGTAAATTATATTTAGATTATTAGTATTTCAGTTGTATGTTTCCATTGTTATTACCATTATTGCATTGGTCGCACGACCGTTCTATTCTTCCTTTTGGGATCTTGCCGTGTGCCATGCACGCTGACGTACACCTGTTTTCTCTGGTGTACGTCAGACTTAGAAGAAGAACAGGTTCAGCTTGGAGATGCGCCAAAGCCGAGTATTCTCAGCAGGAGTGTATAGCGGACAGAGCAGAAGAAGATCCGCGCTTAGTTATTTCTTTTAGTTTGCTTTTGTAGCAATTCCTTTCCCGCTTGATCATTGTATTTTATATTCTCCAGTATTTCATTCAGATAGTTTGTATAAGGGCATGTTTGACCCGTATTTTATGTCTCGGATGTTATCCCATTTGTGATATGATATTTTTATTCTGAGTTGTCTATTATATTCTTGCTGATTGTGATCGGGGACCTGTGACTTCGCATTGTATTTATTTCTAGACGCTTAGCGTATTGGATTGAGAAAAAAAAAGATAGTGTATATTTCTTCTCAATCTAATACGTCGCGGGCTTATTCACGTTCCGATTCCCGGGTATTTTTGGAAGCGGGGCGTGACAGGTTTTTTTGGTGGCCCATGCAGGTCACGGTCTCGATCACGGTTCTGAGTCCTCACTAGTAAGAATATAGTAGACAATTTAGAAACATATCATATTTCATCCGTGAGACTAATCTTGAGCCCTTATCCTATTTTCTTGATAGATTTTGTTTCGTCTCTATCTTATCACTTTTGACTCCGAAACTTTCCACTATTTCTTGTCTTGTAACTTCCCACTGTTTCTTGTTTCTTGTCTCCTCTACTTGTATATATCATTCCATATCTCTGTCCTTGGATTCTTTCTTATTTTAATTCTGAGGGCGGAATTTGTTTTAAGGGGGGTAGAATGTAAGGATCATGAAATTTTAATACTAGTTAAAATAATTTTCTAGTATTTTAAAATATTTAATTATGATTTTTAAAAGAGTGTTTGTATTTTTCTCAATTTCCTACAATTTTCTATGATTTAAAAATCTGATTATATATTTATTTAAATAATTTTAATATTTATAAATTTATTTCATGTAGTAAAATTTTCTAGAATTAATTTGTTATGTTATTAGTACTATTACGTATTATTTTAAATAATATGTTGTATTATTAATATTATTATGTATTATTTAGTATAATACTTTGCATTATTAATTACGTATTTTTGGTATAATTTGTTGTATTACTTTAACTGTTACATAATAGCAATCGTATTAGTATAACTAGTACGTTTTACTGTGTATAGAATTATCCCATAATTATTTGATTTTAAATGTAAGTAAATATATTTTATTTATTAATTATTTCTGTTTAATTGTACAATATGGGTATTTTCGACTATTTCGTATCAACGGTTGTATTAGTTCAACATGTACGTTTTTAATTGTAGATAATTAATATGCAATTAGTTTATTTTTTAAGTATCAAAAAGTATTTATTTTAATTATTTTATCCCTAACCCTAACCTCAAATATCCATATATATATAATTATTTTTCATATTCTCTCTCTCTCTTTTCGTTTCTCCAAAACCAGCCGCTCAACACATCAGCCGATGCCACGCCGGAGCAAACAACCAAAACCGGCGATTTGATTCTCCCTAGCAACGCCATAAACTGCCGCAGTCCGAGCACCCCGCCTAGCTCCTGCCCTCCTGCCATAGTTGCCGACCTCCCATCCCCAGAGCGGCCATCTCACTCTCCTAACACCAATCCCCGAACGCCCAAGCCATACCAAGCTCCCCTAACGACAATGTCGTCGCTCAGCCCAACACGACCCGACCCTCCAAGCACAGCCTCAGTGGCCCTCAAAACAGAACCCGAAAGACCAACCCCTACGCACTCCCTCCCGCCAATCTGCCTCAGCTCCCACGCCCGCAGCCAGCCGCCACTACGCGTCCTCGACACTCACAACGCACGCCACACTCACCGACTCTAGAACACCGCCCGCCTCAACCCCCGCTCGTCGTTCAACAGCCCCTCCTGCTCATCGTCAGTCTCCAACCAGCCGAACAGCGAGTCGCCAGCCCCCTTATCATCCTCCAGCAGCCCGACCAACTCCCCGAGGCTTAAAGAACTTCATCCCTCATCTTATAGAAGACAATGTTCTCATTGCTGAAGAAGGGGATATCAAACAATCCTTCCATGATTACTTTTCGAAGCTCTTTCAGCAGCCTCCTGCCTCTAATCTGAAGTTAGACTGAGACGAATTATACCCCCTGAATTCAATCAATTTATCTCCTCTCGATCTTCCTTTCTCCCAAGAGGAAATCAAGGCGGCGGTCTTCGACCTCTACCCAGACAAGGCTCCTGGGCCAGATGGACTCCCCATCCTCTTCTTCCAAACCTTCTGGAATACAATTAAATCAGATGTCATAAACTTTGTTCAATGCCTCCATTCTAACCCCCAATCTCTCCACAACATTAATTTCTCCCACCTTTGTCTTATCCCCAAGAAAGATGGTGCTAAATCTCCTAAAGACTTTCGTCCTATTAGCCTCATTAATAGTTCTTGCAAAATTTTCTCCAAAGTTCTTGCTAATAGACTTAAATCTTTTTTGCCTCTCCTAGTGGACCATTCTCAATCTGCCTTTCAGTCAGGTAAATCCATGTTGGATTCTTTCCTTCTAGCTCACGAGATGAGTAACGTCTGCTCCTCTGGAAAAAAGAAATTTGTGCAATTAAAGTGGATTTCTTCAAGGCTTTTGATTGTGTTAACTGGAACTTCCTCTTGTCCCTCCTCAAAGCCAAAGGTTTTGGCCCCCGTTGGTGTGATTGGATCCACCACCTTCTCCACTCCTCCAAATTTGCTATCTTGGTCAACGGATCCCCCACAAGCTTCTTCAGATGTTTCAGGGGGCTTAAGCAAGGCGATCCATTGTCTCTCATGTTATTCCTGTTTGTAGTTGATGTATTAAACAAAATGTTATCAAATAGTGCAGCCTCGGGGGACCTTGCTGATCTCAAGCTGAAGGGTGAGTTAAATAATACCAGAGCCCTTCAATTCGCCGACGACACCATCATTTTCATCAGGGCCTCCCCATCAGATATGACCACTCTCAAAACAATTATGTATCTCTTTGCTAAATTGTCCGGCCTTCATGTAAATCCTCGGAAAACCAATCTTTATTATCTTGGAAGAATTCCCCATAAAAGCTCTCTTCTTGCTGCCACTTTCAACTGCTCTGTGGGATCACTCCCCTTCTCTTACCTCGGTCTTCCTCTCAAGAGAGGATCTCTGAGCAAAAGGGAATGGCAACCCTTGTTGGATTCTCTTAAGAAAAAAATGTCATTGTGGAACAACAAGTCCCTATCCATAGGCGGCAGACTTACTCTCCTTAACTCTGTTCTCTCCTCTATCCCCCTCTACTACATGTCATGTTTCAAACTGCCCACATGGGTGATTCAGGATATTGATAAAATCATCTATCCCCCTCTACTACATGTCATGTTTCAAACTGCCCACATGGGTGATTCAGGATATTGATAAAATCAGGAGAAATTTCCTATGGAATGGGAGTATCAAAACTGCCCACATGGGTGATTCAGGATATTGATAAAATCAGGAGAAATTTCCTATGGAATGGGAGTATCACTTACTCTAAATCAAAATGCCTGGTTAACTGGACCACAGTTTGCAAGCCTAAACAAGAAGGAGGCCTAGGGGTCATCGACATTTCTTCTTTCAATATTGCTCTCCTCTCTAAATGGTTATGGAAAGTCCTCGATAGGAATTCTCTCATTAGTAAAGTTCTTTTTTCTCTCTATTCTAAAAATAATGCAAATCCCTTTGTGCATCTCCCAAGTAAGTCAGCTTCAAAATTCTTTTCTGATTTTACATAAAATCCACTCTATCTTCTTTAGTTTGGTTAGATGGCAGGTGGGAGATGGTATGACAGGCAGTTTCTGGAATGATAAGTGGTCTAATGCAAATTCTCTCAGTAGTTTGTTCCCTATAGCATGCCAACTTGTATTCTCTAGAGGCAGTTTAGTAAGATCCTAAGGCTATCAGCGCAACTTAGTTTGGCAATGGCACCCTAATCCTCAGGAGGGGTATCTCTGCAGTAGAAAAATTCGACATTTCAAAGCTTACTGCTCACCTTGATACTCTCCCTGTTACACTAACTCCTGCTCATGACAGTCTGTGGTGGCCTTACCACCCATCTGGATCTTTCACAGTCAAATCTTTATATACTATCATCACCTATGTGGGGATTATATCTCCCATTCATAGATTTATCTGGAAGTCTATCATCCCTCTGAAAGTTAAGGTTCTCTTTTGGATTATCTCTAAAAACAAGCTTAATACCAGAGCTAACTTGATCACTAAGGGCTGGACTGGAGATCCTCGATGCCCCTTCTGTATGCAGGAAGTAGAATCGCAAGATCACTTATTTATTACTTGTTCTTTTGCTCGCTCTGTCTGGTCCTCTCTCCTCCCTCTCGCTCCCATTACTAGATGGCCTCGATCCATGCAGGGGCTGATATTCAGGCACAAAGACCATAACACTTGTTTTGATATCAGAATCATTTGGAAATACTTGTTGCTAAGTTTCTATTGGGGAATGTGGAAGTGTAGAAATCAGCTTATTTTCAGAGATGTCCTTACTAATCTCATCCTCATAGCTGCTAACATTGCAAGATTTGTCTTGTTTTAGACAAGGGCAGAAGAGGAGAGAGTGGCGAAAAGCACTCGTAGGGCTGCTCAAAACATAAAGCTGCAGGACCTAGTTAAGTCGAACATCGCAGGAGATTGTGACGACAACTTATCTGGAGCTCCCTGACTTGGTAGGTTTCTTGATCAAGTAGCCGTCCCAGATCTACTCTCTTCTCTCGCTGTAGATGCTTATTTTCTCTCCTG
>NC_033798.1:46218449-46223711 GCF_001876935.1 Asparagus officinalis
CCTGCCAGTAAGCCAATTAGTGTTAGTTCTTTGTAAGACTCTGTGCTTGTAGCTTTTATGTTTTCAGCACTCTCAGAAGTGCGAGTTGTCAGACAGTGTGCTTTTCTTTTATTTTTTGGGTTTTGTTTGAAGGATCCTAATAAAGAGAGCTTGGTAGGTGACGACAAAGTCCGCTCCTTACAAGACTCCTCTCTACTTAGATCCTTTCCATAGGCCTTCTGCGAGTTTTTTTTTCCTTCTTATTATCTCTGTTAACACACATATATATATATATATATATATATGAACAGGGTATCTCACCCTGTTTTTCAGTTCAAAAAATATATATAGAGAGCAATCTGAATGAGCACCTAGTGGATGTCATCTAGCCGGGTATTAGGTGCCATGACAATATATTTTCTATAAGCTAATATTATCAGGAGTAATGTATAATATTTCATGCACAACAAACTAAGAAAAAATAATATATTGGGTTCAATTTTGAGGAACTGAATATGGGAGGGTTTGGTCAGTACCAGAAATCATCAAATCCCATGTGACCTGAATATTTCATCAGCGAAGTTCTTTCCAAACAAGATGAGATAATTAAGTGGAATCTGATTTGAATCAAGGAAGTAGATCGCAACACAGATTCAATTCATTGAGTAGTTCTACATGTTCAATATGAGATAGTTGAGGCTATTAGGATTTTATGTTTGGTTGTATTTCTGTTTTTAGATTTCTTGATGAGTTTTCTCGAATGTAGTTTTCATGTTGTTTAGCTTATGGATCAGACTGTGAGACTCATGGCAGATTCTATCCTCTTCAAATAGATGGTGAATCGTTAGTTTATGGTTTTTCCCTTATGTGTAGTTGTCAGTATTGAGCCCTATATATGTAGTAGTTTATGGTTGTTTTGCCTGGTTTTAGTATAGTTTGACCAGGTATTGACCTTTATCAATTTTACCCACCTCAGCTACATAATTACTATTTTACCCTTGATTTGCAGCATATACATCAGGACCAGTGTGACCTGGTTCTTGTGTGTACACTGTAGACCGAGGCATGTGCCTGTATCTGTATCTGGGACATGAGGTGTGACAGTTCTCATGTTTAATATTTTGGAATTTTTTATTATATTTTTATTTGATTGAAAAATATATCTGGATATTAATGATAGAAATTAAGAGAAAAATGTCTTGGAAAATTTACTTGAATATATTTAGTTTTAGAATATATAGTTCTCTCTGTTCTGTATTTTTTTATGGAAAAATTTATTTGATCTTTAACTTAAAGATTCTATATCTTCTTATGAGATTTTAAAAAGATCACATATTAAATTTAAGTTAGTTACAAAATTATATATATATATTTTAAAAGTTGCTTTCTCACTCTGTTAGGATCTCTTAACATATCATCCCCAAACTTAAAGATGCAGTTCAGAGGTATATTTTATGTATAATCTTTTTTAAAGAATCTTGAAAAAAAATGATAAACATTTGTTCTTCTAATTCGTGCAATGAAATAAATATAAATATCTATATTATTTACATTATATAAATACAAATGCATAAAAAATTAGCATAAGAAACAATACATTAATTTTATAGTGATAATTTGTCATTAATTATATTTATTTTACATGTATTTATTTAGAAATTATATTTAACAATTAATGAAAGGGTAAAATACATATAGTTATTAGGAGAAATTTGAGTATGAGAAAGATAACAAGAATAAAATTATTTATATAAGATATAAGATAACATTACAGCTTAAAGAATTCATCAACAAAATATAAGACAAATCCAACAAAATTTAACGTAAATAAAGCAACTCCAGATAAAGTCATTTATTATAACTACATCAATCATTTATTTCATTAACATAAACATAAACATAAAATAGCATCCTTCTTAAATATAGTTCTGGTTCAATAAGCAAACTAAGAAAATAGTACTCCATGACTTCAACACCATTACTAGAAATTGAAAACTCTTCATACTACATCGAAGAGGCATTCATAAATCCCTAATGTACATAATTTGCAGAAGGTTGTGAACCATCCCATCATGATCGGATCGTTAGGTGAGTGGAAGATTGTTAGCTTAAAAACTTTAAGCCTCTTCTCTATGCAGTTAGCTCCTGAAATGTCAATTTAGTTACTTTAGGATAGCAGAAAAAGCCGCCAAACCTAAGTAATTTCCTTTTAAATTTTTCTTCTGAAGCAGCAACCTATGCCCAATAGTCTGCATTGCTAAAGCCTATCTCCAACCATTTTGCTTGCATCTGCTCAATTAAAAAAACATATTAATCATTTCCTTTCTCTTTAAAAAAATATATTAATCATTTCCCATTGGATTTTTACGTGAAGACCCCTTTTACTTTTATCAAAATTGTTGCTTACCACTTTTAAAAACACTTTTAAAGTTTTTATTTTTGTTATCAATACCATCTTTACTTGCAAACATGTTTGCAATGTCACACATATTTGCATTTTCAACCCAAAAAAGACGCGAAATATAAAAATACCCTCGCCCAATCACGCGCAAAGAACCATGTGTCCAATTAATTATAAAAAACAAAGATTTTTTTTCAATTTTAGTCCCTCAAATATCTCATATTTTGATATTCGACTCGAAAATCATCATACTTTGGATTTATGGTTTCAAGGTGGCTTTTTTCTTAGATTGAAGGTGCAGAGAGAAGATTGAGGGGAGAGGAGGTTATGGGTTGGGGGAGGATCGTGGGTTTTTTTTCTTAGATTGAAAGGAGATCGAGAGGAGATTTGAGGGGAGATGAGGTTAGGGTTTGGGGGAATGGGAATTAGGTTTGGGGGTTTGGGAGTGTTGGCCTTCTTGTTTTGATGATGATTTAACAAACAATTTACATCTAATATTGTATGTTTAGTGTTTGTGTTTTGTTATTTATTGTAGACAAACAATAAGTTGGAGAATGGATGGATTGCGTCATAACGATCATATCAAATGGAGGTTAGCAGAATAGTGGGTGAAGCCTATGCAATTCAAGTTGAAGATCCAGGTTCTAGCTTCAGCGGCAATGTGTACCAAGTCAAGCTTATTGAAGATCAAGATCAAGCTTGGATAACATTAGTTTAGGTTTATATTATGTGTGTTAGTACTTTAAGCTCAATCATATATACACACAGTATATAGTTATATATATATACTTGGTTTTACTGTTTTCAAGTTTATATTTATGAAACAAATGAATATAATTGGAAAATACATTCTTGTTTTATATTTATATACATATATATGATTTCATCAATATCAAGTTTATTTAGTTAAATGAAATCATATTTATTGTTTTAAAAAGTTTGTATACTATATGCAATTTTGAGAAAATATTATTTTCTTGGTTTATGGACTTAACAATGATCATATACATCTTTTATTAAGTCCACAAAATCATTTTGTAAAGTTTCAAAACATGGTTGAGCCAAAATGTCAAAAATCATATGTTCACATTTTCATGTTTTGGACTATTTTACAAAATGATGATATTTCTTATTTGTAGCATGTTTATTATCATGTCTACAATCATCTCCCAAAGTTTCATAATTTTTGGAATTTATTTGATATTTTTTTAACATGGTTTAAAGTTGAGTTTTTCTGTGCACTTCATGTTTGTGCATGTTTAGTCGACTCATTAGTCGACTCATGAGTCGACTCATAAGTCGACTCATGAAGTGTAGCGTAGTTATGATTTTTCTTCTGCTGAGTCGACTCATATAAGTCGACTCATAAGTCGACTCATAAGTCGACTTATGAAAGAGCCGTTTGTAAAACCCCGAAAATTTTGAAAATATTATTATAAATGATAATAAATGAGTTTTATTATGATTGATGATCATTCTGGGATGAATGGATCAGATTGGAATTGATTTGAGATCGATTCGCGGTTTCAGCCTCGATATCGCGAGTCTACTGAAAACTGATACTATTTTATTTTTAGAAATTTTTCTATTGATCAGATGGGCACGAGATTTATGTCATTGATCTTAGAATATCAATAACCTGTTGTGGGTAAAGTTTCATTGAGTTCTGACGACGGAGACTGAAATACTATTTTGAGACAGTATCGCGTCTACTGTCATCCATTGCATTTGTATTTTTTATAATTTTTATATTGATCATATGGATATGAGGTTTACACCATTGATCTTAGAATGACGAGACGGTGCTATGGGTAAATTTTCATTGCTTTCTGAGAACGAAGTCTGAAATCCTATTTTTAAAATAATATAAAATATTATATATATATATATATATATTTTTTCTCTCTCTTTCCTATTTCACCTACCCTGCCTAACTTCTCACCTACCCCTCTCCTCTCATCTCCTATAAAAGCATCTCCCCTCCCTCTCTTCTGAGCACGCAGAAAAGAGAAAGAAGAGAGAGAAAGAGAAGGGGAGAGAAGAAAAGGAACGGATAGGGAGTTCAATTTCAGAGTTCAATAAAGGCAAGTTCATCTCTTTCCAAACCCATCCCCAGTAAATTTTGATCTTGATGAATATACATGATATTGATGAATATACATGATATTGATGAAAAGACATGATATTGATGAATATACATGATATTGATGAAAAGACATGATATTGATGAATATACATGATATTGATGAAAAGACATGATATTGATAAAACTTGATGAATATACATGATATTGAAGAAAAGACTTGATATTGATGAAAATTGATGAATAGAATATAAGACCAAATTCCTAAAGACATGATATTGCCAGCTAGAACTATACGTACATGTCTACCGCTGGAAATACTATTACTTTTTTTATACGTATGGTATTATTCATACATACGGTACTATTCATATGTACGGTACTGTTCATACGTACAACACTATTCATAAATACTGTTACTATTCATATGTACGGTACTATTCATAAATACCGTACTGTTCATACTATTCATATGTACGGTACTATTCATAAATACCGTACTGTTCATACGTACGACACTATTCATGGGTAATATTCATACATACTGTGGTACTATTTATAAATACTGTACTGTTCATACGTACGGCACTATTCATAAATACTATTACTATTCATGCATATTGGGGGTACTATTCATACGTACTGTTATTGTTCATACATACGACACTATTCATAAGTACTGACATTATTCATACGTATGGGTACTATTTATGCATATCGTTACTATACGTGCATACGGTACTATTCATATGTACTGTTACTATTCATGAGTACGGATACTAGTCGTAAAGTACTGTTG
>NC_033798.1:46224711-46289761 GCF_001876935.1 Asparagus officinalis
AGAGAGAGAATAAGTTAATCATAAAATACTAAGAAAAAAAGAAAGAAAACCATCCCTCAAGTCCTAAAGTTTTCTGACCCAATTAAGGAATAGGTACGTAAACGCACAATCGTTATTAATTATTGCGATATCTGTTAGTACAAAACAAGTCATAAGCGCATCTATCGCGTTTACATAGAATTCTCAGTGTTTCAACGAGTGTCCGTCTGTTGTTCTTCATGTTTCTTTGAGTAATATAACTCCTATTTTGGTGTCTGTAGGAGCACGCATAGGAGAGAGATGCAGTTGGAAATAGAGCACGACTTAATCTGAGGGTGAAACCGCTAAAACGGCTCCTAGACTCTTCTATAACAAAACGCCCGGACTGAGCCAAAGACGGCGGTTACAAGAATCAACTTGTTAGTGTAGGTCGCGTACGACCCCAGTCTGGATTTTGCTCGAGGTTCTCCAACGCTCCTAAAGCATTTCTAATACCCGCTCTGGCCTTCGATCCTTTAGGAAAGAAGAATCGAGCAAATCCTATCAATGGAATCTAAACTCTGAGAGATCGCACACCGCTTGTAAGGATTTACCGAAGGCGTGGGAGCGGTAAGGAACGGGATACAAAATTGACGAAGGCTAGGCAGACAACGTCGCCTGCTTTTGCCGTTAGGCATTGATTTAGCCCTTGACATCGCCAAATGTGTTTATATCATCTGCGATTCCTTAAACCGTCTCTACTTTGTATTGTCTATAGCGCTTTCAGCAAGCAAGAATATGCATGCACAAGAGAGTACGGGCACGACAAGATGACAGGTTTAAAAAATCAGAAACCCAGGCTCGGACAGGGCACCAAGCCAGTGCGCACTCTGAATGCGGCCCCAAAGATGTAACGGTTCCTTTAACATGAACCTAGTCGTTAGTAGGTATGTAAGAGGAGTTCCTGAAGTTTCTATAGAGAATGCATTAGCCACTCGAACACTTTTGTGAACTCCAGATCTGCTTGTAACAGATGTGATCGGCATCACCTGAGTGCGCGTGAGAGTCCAGCGAATAAGCGGCCAAGACGTTGATGACAGCCTTGTCGAGCCCTCTTTCGAAAATATTAGCCGTCTAATCACCAGCTAAGCTTTTGCTGGGGGAATGCCCAATCTTACAGCTTGACATCGTTGGAACGGCTGAGGGTGTCGCAAAGGGTAAGGTGGTGGCCGGTGAGAGGATCTTGGATGCTTCGAGCCTGAAGTCCATGAGCGTTCCTGAAAGAGAGGCAAATTCCTGCGCACTACGGGAGAGGCGATCTGGAAGAGGAGGATAGAGAGAATACTCTTTCAAACTGTCTGCTGGTCGATATTCGTATTCGACCTCTTCGTCACCGGGAATCTGATCGCCGGTTGCAGTCATGACAGCCTCTGCAGAGAGGCTGTTGCTCTCACTGTGGTCGCACAGCTTGTTTGGTGGAAAATTGTAATCTTTATTGTATAACTCATTAACAACTTCGATCGTTATAAAACAATTTAAAAAAATCGGTCATTGTTATAAGAACCTTTACAAAAGAAAATAAAAAAATTACAACTCCTCGTCAAAACAACACAACGGTATTTATCGCCTGCTGGGCATTCGTGAGATCTTGGCCCTAGTGATAAGAGAGACGGTTGATATCTGTGGACACCAAAAACAATATCAGATCAGATCTAGAGCTCTCGTTTGATTAGCCAAGGAATTCAAGAAACCGAATAGTTGCTCTGGCAACGGTGAGAATAACCACTCTTCTGACATCAAACCGCAAGGGGACGATCTCGCAGGAAGAAAACCGGAAGTGTAACGACGAGCCCTCTTTTATAGGCTGATGAACTCGATCAATCTCTTCCCTCCTCCTCTCAGTAAAATTTGGTGGCTCTTATCAAGTCCTCCAATTTCGGCACGGAGCTTCGCTAAGCTGCTCGAGGAAATCCAGATCTAAGAAATGAAGGAGAGAGCCTGAGGCTGTATTTTATATGTATTAGTGCCTTGTTTTTGGATAAGAACGGCCGATCCTCTCTTATCCTCAGTTGTAACCACTTAACCAATTCTTAGATAGATCAGACCGAGTTAGAACAATCCAAGGTGTTAACGTCGAAAAACGGCTCAAAAACAGCCAAAAACAGCATTCTGGAGTTGCGGACCACGCCTTAGTATTTGGCTTGGTCGAGACACTTGTGGTGTCTTAGCACTAGTTGGAGACACGCTCTGGTGTCCAGCCTAACACGAGACACCCAGTGATGCTCGGTTTGGCCTGGCCGAGACACCAGTGAGTATCTCGGGTATTTTAGCCCTAACTTTCTTATATGACCTCCAAATAACATGATTCTAGATGCATTGGAAAGCGGACAAAGCGACCTACAACTTTCATGTTTTGAGTTTCTTCAGATTAGAATCCGATCATGGCCAAACTTATCATTCTTCTCCAAGACACCAACACTGTCTCGGAATTCTAAGGTAGTTTGTACTATCTTTGGTAATTTAGCTTTATCTTTCTCATATAATTTCTAAATGACTTGATATAAGATGTATTGGAAATCTAACAAGGAGTTCTACTACTTTCATGTTTTGAGTTTCTTCATATACGAATTGAATCATGGCCAAAATCACTCTACAAAGTCTAAGACACCTTTGGGTGTCTCAGCTTGGCTGAGATATCTTAGAGTGTCTCGGCCAAGCCGAGACACCTCTAGGTGTCTCAGCTTGGCTGAGATATCTTAGAGTGTCTTGGCCAAGGCGAGACACCTTTAGGTGTCTCGGGTTGGCCGAGACACCTCTGGGTGTCTCGCTAAGGCCCGTGACGTAGTCCTGCGTGTTCCGTCCGTTTTTACCGTATCTTCGTCGTTCGAACTCGGAATCATGCGATTCAAGATGCATCAGAAAGCGATTCAAGATGCATCAAAAAAGATAATTCATAGAATATAATAATAACACAGCTACAAACAACATACAAAATCACTGAGTCAACATATGACAAGTACCAATAATGAAGAGAAATATGTAAAAATGTGTATAGCACTTATGAATGTATCAAATAAAATAGTATCAATATTCTAACAAAAACAAAAAGTTTGGTAGCCAAAGCAAAATCAATAAAAATATACATATGCTCGAAATCAAATCAAACAAATCAAATAAATCAATACAACATATCGTTAAGCATATAAAAATTCATACTTCGTTACAAAACACAATCATCATCACACAAACATAAACAGATATTTATAAAATCAATAATCATGTCAGTTGAAATCATGAATATTATTTGTCAAATTAACAAGGAAGCACATATAATCAAACGAATTAAGATTTACACAATCAATAATAACAAATATTTACGTAAATCCTATATATGCACAAAATAAATGCAGTATATAAATTCAGAATAATAACATAGCGAACAGAGTCACATAAGTGAATTAAAATACAAGAAATGAATAAATCAAAATCAATTTACTAACTGTTAATAATGTTTGTAAAATCAAAGCAATCGTTTTTAAAATAATCAAATAAGTATAGTAATACACACAAAACACACAATCAATAAAATTATATTAAAAATATTATCAAAAAATATTTACGTAAATCCTATATATGCACAAAATAAATCCAGTATATAATAACAAATATTTACACAATCAATAAAAATATTTACACAATCAATAATAACAAATATTTACATTAATCCTATATATGCACAAAATAAATCCAGTATATAATAACAAATATTTACACAATCAATAAAAATATTTACACAATCAATAATAACAAATATTTACTTAAATCCTATATATGCACAAAAAAAATCCAGTATATTAAAAATACCATCACAAAATATTTACACAATCAATAATAACAAATATTTACGTAAATCCTATATATGCACAAAATAAATCCAGTATATAAATTCAGAATAATAACATAGCGAACAGAGTCACATAAGTGAGTTAAAATACAAGAAATGAATAAATCAAAATTAATTTACTAACTGTTAATAATGTTTGTAAAATCAAAGCAATCGTTTTTAAAATAATCAAATAAGTATAGTAATACACACAAAACACACAATCAATAAAATTATATTAAAAATACCATAACAAAAGAATCCACACACAAACAGATATACACCCCAAGGGTAAGAGTAAGAGAAAAATAAAATGCAAACAATAGTAAAATTAATAGAAAAATAGTAATATAAAGAACACATTGCAGTAACAAGAAGTATATGCTTGAATATCAAAATAAAAATACATTGCTCTTAGAAATAACAAAACCAATGCGAAAATAATAAAATAATCTAACAAGGCAAAACTTACTGATAAAAACTATATACTGAAAATATAAATGATAAGAATATACTATATATGTAGAATATTAAAATCATGAACATATTAATGTATAACGCCAAAAATACGAACAATATACAATAATCTAAAACATAAGTAAATAACAAGTGGTATGACAAATAAGCGCACACATACATAATATAGATTTGTAAAATATATTTTAAACATAAGAAAATAATTTGAATATCAGATATGCTATGTAATGAATATGTGGAGTCTAGAGCAATGCAAAACACTTAATAACATGATTTGAACAATTGAAATATATGAGTAATTGAAATATATGAGCAATGCAAAACAATATAACACTGTGTATGATACATAAAATAATATAATAAATAATAGAAAAATCAATACAATTAAATGATATATAAGTCAAATCAAAGAAAATATAGTTGTAAAAATAATAACATATAAAATAATGACCGACACGGGGATATAGGAGTTATACAAAGAGAGGGTAATCGCGAAGCGATGGGACAAGAACCGTGGAAAACTCCGGAGTCAAAAGAGTGATAAGATAGGGACGAAACGAAATCTATCAAGAAATAGGATAAGGGCTCAAGAATAGTCTCACGGATGAAATATGATATGTATCTAAATTGTCCACTATATTTTCACTAGTAGGAACTTGGGACCATGACCTGCATGGGCCACCAAAAAAACCTGTCACGCCCCGCTTCCCAAAATACAGGGAATCAGAATGTGAACAAGCCCACGACGTATTAGATTGAGAAGAAATATACACTATCATTTATTTTCTTTTCTTCTCAATCCAATACGCTAAGCGTCTGGAAATAAATACAATGCAAAGGTACAGGTCCTCGATCACAATCAATAAGAATATAATAGACAAACTCAGAATAAAAATATCATATTACAAATGGGATAACATCTGAGACATAATATTCGGGTCAACATGCCCTTATACAAAATGAACAAATGAATACTAGAGAAATATAACACATCGTTCAAACTGAAATGGGAAGTACTACAAGGGTAAACGGAACCATCAACTCATAAATGGAAAGAATAGGCTTCGACTCCTTCTTCTGCTTCGTCTACAAGGCACTCTTGCTGAGGATCCTCTAGCTCTTGCTGAACCTATTCTTCCTCTAAGTCTGACGTACACCAGAGAAAATAGGTGTACGTCAGGGTGCATGGCACATGGCAAGACCCCACAAAACAAATAGAGCGAACGAAAACCCAATGCGAAAACAATATAACAACAGAAATGATAAAGAAACATGCAACGGGAAATCCAATAAAATCAAGCAAGTAACAAGACGATCATGCAGCTAGCGATCAGAAATCATCCAAGTCACAAGGTCATACACTAGATGAAATTAATACTTAAAAATCTACAACATGGGACGTAGTACGTTGAGCGAAATAATCCAAACAAGGAAACCCTCATGTATATACCATATGTCTCAAATTGTAGATAATTAAATATTAACCCCGATCTATGTATGAAAAGAAACACAACTGGCCTACATCTCACAAGAATCATACTTAGCCAAGAATCAAGGTCATGTAACTAGCCATCCTATCTCAACTCATTGGTCCACATCTCACATAGAGTCAATGCTCATATAATCGGATAACTGACTATTCACAAATCCTCTACGTGCTCCCAATACGCCGCTACACTGGATCAGTCAGAGGGCTACACACAATCCGTTTTTAGCCTGGTTCGAACTCAAGCAAAACCCGGGTGAATATCAAATTCACGGACCAAAGTGACTACACTGGCTTCACTTTGACCCAACAAACTAACCCCAAGCTACACTGGATCATGGGGCGAGCCTGGATGATACATAAACAGCTATATCCGATCACATGAACATGGACTTCCCCATCCCCACTCTTCTCGTTTATTTCTAAGTCAACCATAATCGTCATTGAAACTCGGGTTCACCACCTAAACTCGGTCAACACACCAACACATGTCACTAGGTCTGTTCATGACGCACGAGGCCACTAAGTCATGAACTACTAAAGGTTCTCAATCACAACAAGGAAATAATAAATAAAACTAATTTCATACAACAACATCATGGCATATCGAATAATCAAAATTAATAGGAATAAATCATAAACAGCGTCCGCATAATTCAGAAGAATAATCTTTTTCCAAATTAATTCATTTTAAATTATTTCTCTTATCCGTTAATATAAAAATAATTCATTTCTAAAATAAATTCTTTTAAATTGTTATAATTATCTAAAAAATGATTCTTTGGCCGAACTAAATTCTTTAAATTCATAAGAATTATCAAAAATATAATTCTTTTGCCGAACAAATTCTCATAATTTACTATAACTCTTCTAAAAATATTATTCATCATATTACTATAAATTATTTAATATTAATCATCAACCAATCCCACACAGATGATTATAACACTAATTAATACCCAGATAATTCATAACAAGTATAAAATTCTAAGTGATGACAAGATGAGCAAGGGATCTTGCCTCGGGGTTTTCGTCGATCGCGTCGACGGCACGGGTTGGATCTGACGCGGAGGAGGTGCGGAAATTGGGATGCTCCGCAAGGGGCAGCGACTAGGCAGCGGCGAACTCGGTCGGCGTCGGGCAGCGAGGGATAGCGCCGACATCCGGTGATGGGTCAGGCGGGGTCGGGGCGCTGGTCAGGTGAAGGGGCGGATGGATCATGGAGGTCGGATATGGCGTAATGCAGGGACGAGTGCAGATTCTTGGCGGCGTCGGCGACAGGTAGGAGGGAGGAGAGAGGGGTGGTCAGAGCAGGCCTGGGTTGAGGCGACACAGGGGGAGGAGGTTCATTGTGATGGTGCTGGATCTGAGGGCGGCGGTATATGTGCGGCTTGGAGGGTGGGCCGACCATAAAGGGGCTGTAGAGCAGGGCTGATGCGGGGTGTTGGTGGCCGGTAGCCTGTCAGGGTGTATGCTCGACGGCTCATCGGAGGCGAGGGTGAGGCACAGATCTAGGCTGGTGAGTGGGGTAGCAGAACTGGCGATGGGTGATGACGGAGGTGGTGCGGAGGACGGCTGGGCCGTAGGAGATGTCCGAGAAGATGGGCGGTCAGTGTGGAGAGGGGGTGGCTGACAAAAGCTGTAAGAATGTGAGAGAGGAGGGAGGAGAAGGCTTGAGTTTTTGGGAAATGGAGGAGAGAGAAAGAGAGAGTACGGGTGAGAGAGATGGAGAGAAATGATATGTACATGATATATTTGAAAGAGAGTAAACATGTGATGAGGAGAGAGAAAATAGAGATTGATTGGAGAGAGGGTTTGTACGAGCTGAAGGGAATTATTGAAGAGAGAGAAGGAGCATATATTAGGGGATTTGATTTGATTACGGGAGAATTATTTAGTATGATTTTGAATTTTGAAAATAAGAGAAAATGGAAAGAATGATTTATGGCTGGAGAAAATCATGGGGAGTGATTTGAGGGAATGAATAGAAAGAGAGAGAGAAAATTAAGGGAGGGAAAAACAAAAATTTTACATAATATTCTGAATCATATTAATAATTAATTAACAACCAAAAATCTTTATATTTATATTTATATAATATTGTACTATGCTCAGGTTTACATTAATAATAACAATGTCATTAAAATGTCAGTGACCAAATGATTATATATAAAAATCACTAAACCATAAATTAATATTTAGCATAATTAATAAATACAAGACTATATATTTTATTATTTATTTATTTTGAAAACTCAAAAAATTCCAAAAATTAGGAAAAATATTAATAAAATATAATATAATATTTTAAATACTAGAAAATTGTTTAAATACGTATCGAAAAATTACGATTGTTACAAACACGCGGTCAATTGAGTGTTGCCCGAACACCTAATGTTGTTCAGGCAACCTGTTAAGAAAGGTTTAAAGTCCGAAAAGGCCTAAGGCTAGGGTGATCATTTGTTTCATCACGCTCTCCAACTGTTTGATAAGGCCCTTTAATATTCCCGAACTTGGTTGAGCTGATTCAGGAGCAGCTTTAGCTTCTGACGTTTGGCCGGGAGGTATCATAGTGAGGGGCTCTATCATGGGAATAGACTCTGATTCCATAGCATTTAGTTCTCCCTCACCGTCTACGCCTTCTAGAGCGAGGATATTTAGTTGAGGGTCGTGTCGTTGAGGGGACAACAAAGTGGAAGATTTCTTTTCCTCGTCGTCTGAAAATGCAATCTGCTCAAGCTTCACGGCATCTTGCATCAGCTTTGCCCCTTGTTAGGGTCTTGATTCAATAGCCCATCTTTGGTGAGCGCTTTTCTCATATTGGCCCGCTTTATCCGTCGTGAGGGCTCGCTTCCCTGTTGCCCTTCCCTTGCGAGACTCATCTACCTTTACCTCCTCCTAGACTTCTCCTGCTATAGATGCCGCTTACTCACAGGATAAATACTCGTCCATCCCCTTCTGGCAAGTCTTTGTGGAACCCTTCTTGGACTCATATAGCTCTCGGATATCTTTTAAGCAATATGTATACATGTTGTACTCCAGGATATGAGAAACTTCATAGAACCAGTGGCAAAATTTTAGAATAGTATAGCAGTTGGGCGTTGGGTTAGGCAATGTAAACTTAGTGTAAAAATTTCTAGCTGTGAAGTAATACCAAGCTCTAGCCCCCTCATATAAATTCCCAATGAGCCAGCTTCAAATTAGGATTTCCAATATACAGTTGGTCATACCCAAACAGTTGAGCGAATCGAGAAGGCATGTAGGGCTCGATGATGCAGTTCTCACCCTATCGAAGAACCAGATAACTAACTCTGATTGTGAGGAACCATCTAAAAATACCCCCATGTAGGGATGTGAAGCCCTTGGGGCCTATGTCTATATATCTTATAGTCTTCTTTTCCATCCCATCAAAATCAGAAGAGCAGCAAAAGACATGATAGTTCATCTCTTGTGATTGGATCTGTTTAGCTAAGACTATGTACACATGCACCCATTGGGTTGACTCGAGCCGCTGTACAAATGGGACAAAAGATCCACTATCCAGAAAAAAATCTGTCATCAAAGAGGGGTAGTGCATGACAAACTAGGCCACCAAATAGGTGTATGGCACTGGTACGTAGGGTTGAGGAGTCTTCCAAACTCTCTTCCCAGCGAAGCCAATCTCCCTGATGATGAGGAACTCATAAGTCAACTCCCACAGGCCATTCTACAAACAACATACCATTGTAGAAAGGAGACACACTGGTCTCCCATGGGCCAAAAGGGCGGCTAGGTATACTACCTCAGCTAAGATGGACTCGATGAGTTTTGATGGGACTACACATCACTTCAGCTATATCATCAAAAAGCCATCAAGGAGGGCAATGTCAAAGATAGGAGTCTCAGCCTGATAGTGGAAGCTCTCAAACTCAGTGTAAGGTTGAAAACCATCCTCTGTATGCTCATTAATATAGCTAGCATTAGGAGCCTTAACACAAGCCTTGATGCTTTTGAAAGAGCTCGCAGCAAGACAAATCACGACTACATCCTTCTGATCCATGTTCTAGAACAGATAGTCTGCCTAAGAAGTCTGCATGACACCGTCTCTGCATAGCCTAGTCAGCTGAGCACAAATCTGGAAGTGGTACATCACCTCCCAAAAAGATGCATAAACTTCCGGACGTGCCGCTCTAAAGATAGAGAGCTCTTCAGTTCCTAGGATGAACTCTTCATAGGGCATTTCTCTAAATGGTAGCCCTGATACTTCATACATATCATACAGAACGAAGCCTAACTCACCGACAGACGTGAAGAATGTATAGATATCTGGATTGTATCACTCCAGCATAGCAAAAAAAATTAGGATAACTTTGATGAGTGAAGGTCCCGAGGGATACATTTTTATTTTCCTTGATCAGGTCACATAGCAAATGTCTCCGCCACACGATATGCTAGAAACGGGAGAGCGGATACATAAGCCCCACATTCGACAAGAAGAGAAAATGATTGTTGACTCTTCGCTATAGTTTGGAGTTCTCCACATATATAAAATTTTCATCCATTTCTATGTGGTCTCCAAAAAGGAACGTCGACTTTACAAACTGATCATAGTCTACCGATGTATGAATATCCACATCAGTGACTATGGTCCTAAGAGCGGATGGTCATGACCCTAGAATTTAGAAACACCGCTCCGAGCATGGAGGGTGAATAGTTATGGTTCTCCGCAACAACGGTGACCCTCATCTAGGCCACCTATATACCCGAAGTAATGTTCGAGAGAAAGCGACACATCAGTAAAAAGCACTACAAAACAAAAGGCTAAAATTTAGTAGCTGAGAAGCAAATGAATTGTAAAAGTCCAAAGGACTAAATCAAAATGCAAAGGCTAGCCCACTATTCCAAAATCAAAATGCAAAGTTCATCCATGCGTTCCAAATTCAAACTGCAAGGGCCAACCATGCGTTCTAATTTTACAATGCAGAGATCAAGACGCACATTCTGGTTACAAAATGTTTGAGTCAATCCCGCATTTCACAATTAACGTAGAGGCTTGTCATTTAGGGTTCAAAACTTGTTGTTGACAACCCAGAACTTGTCATCTAGGATTCAAAACTTGTCAAAATAAGTTGCAAAGGTCCTCACTTACCACAAGAGGCGCTGGCGGCGACAGCATGACCGCTGGAATAGGAGCGCCGCTAGCGTCCTTAGCCGACAATGAATTAGAAGTCGGGTTCACGACTTTCTTGGAGCGAAAACTTGCCTTCTTTGGTTCCATTGATGTCGAAGGTCGAAGATCATCAGAGATTTTGAAGCAACGAGATGACTCGTTCAAAAATCAAGAAACATTTAAGAGAGCCGAATGACTCTTAATTAGACCCAAGAGGTCTATTTATACAGCAGCCAAACTGTTAACTCTGCATAGGATTCTAGGATAGAATTCCGCCCAAACGCAAGCACCACATTCCAAGATATGTCAGTTTGACTTCAAGACATAGAGCTCAGCCCTGCGTCTTAAAATACTAAACGCAAGACTCCCTACTACGTTTCAAATCTTAAACTCTAGGGCTAGACCCGCGTTGCATACTTTACAATAGAGCTTAGCTCCATGTGTCAAACCTTAAACGTTGAGGTCACTTTGGCATTTCACCACTTCAGAACGTGGAGCTCACCCCCCGCATTTAAAACATGACACTTACTCTTATACGAGTATTGCATGATGGATTCTTTCAACAGCGTGTTGTCAAAATTTCTACACATACCCAATAGGGTTCCAAGCAAAATTAACTTATCAATTACATTCAATAAGATGATAAAATTATAAAGATCATCAAGTTAATATTACACCTCTGACAACCATTATCCCTACAGAGTTTCAATTTAGCTTGTCTTTCTCTCTTTAAATAGCAAGCTTTTCAAAATCAACTAATAAAATCCTCTTTAATAAGGTGATAAGTCCTCAAAATTCCCATCAAGTTAATATTATACCTCTGATCAAATCAATCATCAATCTTTCTCAGCGAGACGCTAAGTCCTCAAAAACTTGTTCAAATCACAAGTCCTCAAAAAACTTGTTCAAATCACAAGTCCTCAAAAACTTGTTCAAATCACAAGTCCTCAAAATCTTGTTCAAACCAAGAGCACCCAATTTCGTCCAGCTAATATCGCTCCTCTAAAAAATTAACTTGTTGATAATATTCAATAGAGCGATAGGTCCTCAAAAACTTGTTCAAATCACAAGTATCAGATTTTTCCCAGCTCATACAACACCTCTGATAAAATCAACTTATTGACTCTCTTCAATAGAGCGATAGGTTCTCAAAATCTTGTTCAAATTATAAGTACCTGATTTCGTCTAGCTCATATCACTTTTTTGATAAAATCAACTTATCGACTCTCTTTAATAGAATGATAAGTCCTCAAAATCTTGTTCAAATCACAAGTATACAACCTCGTCAAGTTAATATTATACATTTGATAGAACTAACTTATCAATCATCTCTAATAGGATGATAAGTCTACAAATCACTATTTTGATAACACCGCACCTCCAACAGTCAAAATTCCATGAACTTGTTAATTCTTAAGCAGAATATCAAGTCTTGGAGACAACAAAACACCCCCAGAATATTAAAATTTTCTTGAATTATCTTAAATTATAAAAAAAGTGTTAAATGTTGTTTTGTGTGGGAATTTATGCTAAGTTAAATTTACACCTCTGACATTTTCAATCATTTTCATTGTTTCAAGATAGAACATGACACATAAAAGAAATAGTAGAAAACCAAAACAATATCACTTTTTATTCAAAATAACAAGAAGTGATACAAGATAATAAAAAATTAAGTTTGTGGGCCCATAAATCGGAAAGATGCGAGCCGGGACTTGATATCTGAAAGCTTCTCCTTGTGAGAACCTCACACTATCACATCAGCTCTTCTCCAGAGTTCATCTTCGTTAGGCACCGCAACAGCAGCCTTCTTCTTGCCCTCCTCAAGAACTTGGACCTCTTTGCGGTAATTTGCATAAGTTTCTATATTCTTGAGGGTGAGCTCTTGCATAATAGATTTTTCTCGTGCAAGATGGACTTTTTCTCGAGCCACCTCCACCTGTAGTTGGACGACAATCTATTCTTTTCGAGTGATCAATTCTTGGGTAGTCTGCATAGCGGTGGTTGAAGTTGTCAGCTCTGTAGGCGTATAAAACTGCTTATACGTTCCTTAACACAGCTCGGCACAGTGATTCAACAAACCAACGAACCATCGGGCGATATATCCAAGCATGATCGTTAGACCACAACATCGAAGCTAAGTGAGATGCGACGAAGCAGATTAACGAGGCGATGAGGTTAAATACCGAAGCGGATTTACTGCCAAATCAGGATCCGGACTGCCAAATCAGAGTCCAGGTCAACAAATCAAAGTTGGGACAAACCGCGAAACCGGAAAACGGGCGCAAAACCAAACACCTGGAGGACTCGGCCGAAACCGAGCCACCTCTAGGTGGCTCGGCCAAAGCCGAGCCGAAGCAGATTAACGAGGCGATGAGGTTAAATACCGAAGCGGATTTACTGCCAAATCAGGATCCGGACTGCCAAATCAGAGTCCAGGTCAACAAATCAAAGTTGGGACAAACCGCGAAACCGGAAAACGGGCGCAAAACCAAACACCTGGAGGACTCGGCCGAAACCGAGCCACCTCTAGGTGGCTCGGTGGCCGAGCCACCTCTAGGTGGATCGGCCAAAACCGAGCCACCTAGAGGTGGCTCGGTGGCCGAGCCACCTAGGTGGACGGCCACCTAGGCCAAGCCCAGATCTGGGCCCAGATCTGAGCCCAGATCTGGTTCTAAATGCCTATAAATAGGCTTGGCGGCTCATTGTTTTGGAGGTTGGAACTTTTGGAGCCGAAACTCTGCTGGATTGAGAGCTCACCTTCGTATTTTCAAACTTAGAAGACTCGGACTCTCAGATCTGGTTCTTGGCGATCATCCACGCCAAATAAGGCAGGAGTTCGAGAGAGATCAGATTTGAGATCTACACGGTTTCCCTCCGGATCAAAGCTTGGCCTTTGATCCCGAGAAGAGTCTCGATTTCGCTTGGTCGATTTCGATAACTCGGGCTATTATTTCCTTGGTCAAATAATCCCCTTGGCTGTTATTTCCTTCGTGAGATAACACCCGCTATACCGTGTAGATCCGACCAGATCAAGATCTCGCGGTGATCCACGGATTAACCCCGGCACAGGCGAAGAACCAACAAAAGCGAGAGACCGCAAAACAGGATCTCGTGATTCGTTCGACATAAAAGGAAAGTTGTAATTTTCATTTTCTTTTGATTTTGTTGTAACCGGATCTTATAAAATGACCGGATCTTTTGTAATCGAAAAACTATTACTTGAGAGTGCAATGGAATCGAAGAACGTAACTTTCACCGCGAACAAGCTCATCATGCCTCTAAGCGCATCGCCCTTGTAAATATACAACTCGGGTCTCCTTCTCAGCTAAGCCCCTTTGAATGATTTCATACTAATGGGTCGCTTCAGTCCGGATGCCAACAAGGGTTGATTCAATCTGAGCTTCAAGATCCACATGTCCTTAGACTTCGAAGGCCTTTAGATCGGCTTCTAAATGAGAGATGCTCTCTGAACAATGTTAAATACATTGAACGACACCTAAACATTTGATGTTGTTCAGACTACTGGTTAAAGAGGTCGAAAAGACTCAAATAAGCTTCGACCAGCAATGATGATCTCGGCCACCTTCCTCATTACACTCTTTAAGTGACCAAGGGAGATCCTAAGCAAGTCAAGTACATCTATTGGGCTTAAATAGGCAATGGGGGATGGCACTAAGACCTCTGAAGTCGCGAAGCCTAACAAAAAGGTGGTATGCGACTTTGGTGAAGCGGCTGGAGAAGGAACTAAAACATCCAAGTGTGAAGAGACTCCATCTCGTGGGCTATAGCTACTTCACCTTTATCTTCGTCAACAGTTTCTAACTCAAATGACAAGTACTCATCAATTCCCCTTAGATGAGACATCTTAGGGGCCCTTTTTGAATCATATATCTTCTGAACGGCCTTTAGACAAGAAGTATAAATCTTGTACTCAAGGATTTGAGAAGTGGCCTGGTACCAAGTACAAAAACCCAAGGAAGTGTACGCGTTGGGTATTTTGAACGACAGTCTAAATTTAGCCCCGGTACAACCTATGACAAAGTAATACCAAGCCCTCACCGCCTCATATACATTGCCCACAAATACGAGCTGAGGATTGGGGTCCCCAACGTATATCTGATCATACTCAAATTGTCGGAATAATTGATATGGTTGATAAGGCTCAATAAAGCACTGTCTCCCCTATTGAAAAATAAGATATCCCATGCGTATATTAATGAGCCACCAGAAAACACCCTTGTTAAGAGTGGTGAATGAATTGCGGCCCTTTGTGTCGGCGTATATTAATGAGCCACCAGAAAACACCCTTGTTAAGAGTGGTGAATGAATTGCGGCCCTTTGTGTCTTGGTACACTTCTCCATATGCACCTAACACCCTTGTTAAGAGTGGTGAATGAATTGCGGCCCTTTGTGTCTTGGTACACTTCTCCATATGCACCTTCTTCGAAGTTAGGAAAGCAGCGACCTATATCATAGCTTATATCCCTGGTCTATATTTGCCAGAAATTCACTTGGTGCTAGCCAACCCATTGATTAGTCTCGAGTTGTTAGATGAGAGGAACTGATGCGTCACTTAATAAAGGTGTTGTCATCAAGGCAGAGCAATGCAAGACGAACAATGATACCAAATAGATGAATGACATGGGCACTCAAGGGATGGGAGTCTAGAAAATATTTCTCTTGTCTGAGTCCATTTCCTTGACTAAGATGAATTCAGAACATGGAGCTCACCCCCGCATTTAAAACATGACACTTACTCTCATACGAGTATTGCATGATGGATTCTTTCAACAGCGTGTTGTCAAAATTTTTACACATCCCCAATAGGGGTCTATGAAAAATCAACTTATGAATTTTATTCAATAAGATGATAAAATTATAAAGATCGTCAAGTTAATATTACACCCCTGACAACCATTATCCCTAAGGAGTTTCAATTTAGCTTGTCTTACTCTCTAAATAGCAAGCTTTTCAAAATCAACTTATAAATCCTCTTTAATAAGGTGATAAGTCCTCAAAATTCCCATCAAGTTAATATTATACCTTTGACCAAATCAATCATCAATCTTTCTCAGCTAGTCTCTAAGTCCTCAAAAACTTGTTGAAATCACAAGTCCTCAAAAAACTTGTTCAAATCACAAGTCCTCAAAAACTTGTTCAAATCACAAGTCCTAAAAATCTTGTTCAAACCACGAGCACCCAATTTTGTCTAGCTAATATCGCTCCTCTAAAAAATTAACTTGTTAATGCTCTTCAATAGAGCGATAGGTCCTCAAAAACTTTTCCAAATAACAAGTATCTAATTTTACCCAGCTCATACCACTCCTCTGACAAAATCAACTTATCGAATCTTTTCAATAGAACGATAAGTTCTCAAAATCTTGTTCAAATTACAAGTACCTGATTTCGTCCAGCTCATTTTGCTTTTCTGATAAAATCAACTTATCGACTCTCTTTAATAGAATGACAAGTCCTTAAAATCTTGTTCAAATATTAAGTATACAACCTCGTCAAATTAATATTATACCTCTGACAGAACTAACTTATCCATCATCTCTAATAGGATGATAAGTCTACAAATCACTATTTTGATAACACCGCACCTCCAACAGTCAAAATTCCATGAACTTGTTAATTCTTAAGCAGAATATCAAGTCTTGGAAACAACAAAACACCCCCAGCAGATTAAAATTTTATTGAATTATCTTAAATTATAAAAAAAAGTGTTAAATCTTGCTTTCTGTGGGAATTTATGCTAAGTTAAATTTACACCTCTGACATTTTCAATCATTTTCATTGTTTCAAGATAGAACATGACACATAAAAGAAATAGTGGAAAATCAAAACAATATCACTTTTTATTCAAAATAACAAGAAGTGATACAAGATTGTGTTGTTCTTATTAAAAGAAAAATACAAAATTAAGTTTGTGGGCCCATCAATCGGAAAGATGTGAGCCGATACTTGATATCTGAAAGCTTCTCCTTGTGAGAACCTCGTACCGTCACATCAGCTCTCCTCCAGAGTTCATCTTCGTTAGGAACCGAAGCAGCATCCTACTTCTTGGCCTCCACAAGAACTTGGACCTCTTTGCGGTAATTTGCATAAGTTTCTATGTTCTTGAGGGTGAGCTCTTGCATAATAGATTTTTCTTGTGCAAGTTGGACATTTTCTCGAGCCACCTCCACCTGTAGTTCGACGATAATCTATTCTTTTCGAGTGATCAATTCTCGGGTAGTCTGCATAGCAGTGGTTGAAATAGTCAGCTCATCATGCCTATGAGCGCATCGCCCTTGTAAATATACAACCCGGGTCTCCTTCTTAGCTAAGCCCCTTTGAATGATTTCATACTGATGGGTCGCTTTAGTCCGGATGTCAACAAGGGTTGATTCAATCTGAGCTTCAAGATCCACATGTCCTTAGTCTTCGAAGGCCTTTAGATCGGCTTCTAAATGAGAGATGCTCTCTGAACAATGATCCACATGTCCTTAGTCTTCGAAGGCCTTTAGATCGGCTTCTAAATGAGAGATGCTCTCTGAACAATGTTAAATACATTGAACGACACCTAAACATTTGACGTTGTTCAAACTACTGGTTAAAAGAGGTCGAAAAGACTCAAATAAGCTTCGACCAGCAATGACGATCTCGACGACCTTCCTCATTACACTCTTTAAGTGACAAAGGGAGATCCTAAGCAAGTCAAGTACATCTATTGGGCTTAAATAGGCAATGGGGGATGGCACTAAGACCTCTAAAGTCGCGAAGCCTGACAAAAAGGTGGTAGGCGACTTTGGTGAAGCGGTTGTAGAAGGAACTAAATCATCTAAGTGTGAAGGACTTGAGGAGAGAGTCATAAGTGCTCCCGCTTGAACAGAGATCCTTGTAACTGTGAGAGAAATTGTAAGAGGAAGTAACTTCCCCAGGGGAGGAGTCGTCATTGCTTGCACAAGCGATAGATGCTCTGGTGGGGGAATTGTAGTGGTGGTCCTTTCAATTACATGAGTCGGGGATCCTACATATAACAAACAGTAAGAATATAGAAAGAAGATACGTGGGAGTTCAAAATAAATAACACTTACCCACAGGAGAAGTAGGAATATAAACCGACGCTTTGTCAAAAGAGAATAGTGATGGATTACGCCAATCACCATCATCATCTTCGTTATCATCACCATCGTCATCACAATCATCATGCAAAGGGGTCTCATAGCATATATTCTTCACATCATTTGCCGTAGAAAGTTCAGGTGAGCTTGCAACGACAGCTGACTTGGAAACCAGTCCTATTGTTGGACTAGATCTTGTATCCCATATTGGTGGCATTAATGCTGAAGTAGAGGAAGAATGGCTCTCACTAAGCTTTTCGTGTCCGGCAACTCAAGATTCATCCACAGGTGACCAGACCTCTTCAGCTTGAGTGGTTACCGGCATGACTTCTTGTGTAGCATTTGTAATTGGAGGAGCAACACTTGAAGCCTGACCCGAAGTTGTTGTAGTAACAGGGTCTATCACCAAAAGGAACTCTGCATCTTGAGCTATTGATTCATCCCCACCTTCTTCTTCCTCTGGTGAATGATGACAATAAGCCACACCTTCTAAGGTCTGGCCAACCGAGCAAAGACCAAGCTGATGAGAGAGGTCCCTAACAAACGACTCTTGCTCCTCTTCCCCCTCCATATGTGCTGATTTGATGGCATCTTGCATAAGCTTTGTCCTTTTTTGGGCTTGGGAATTTGTGGACTCGACCAATAGTTTTCGGTGAACTCGCTTCTCATATTGACTAGTTTCTTCTGCTATAAGGGCATGCTTCCTAGCTACCTTCTTGCTACGAGTTGTAACTATTAGAGACTCCATCTCGTGGGCTATAGCTACTTCACCTTTATCTTCGTCAATAGTTTCTAACTCAAATGACAAGTACTCATCAATTCTCCTTAGATGAGACATCTTAGGGGCCCTTTTTGAATCATACATCTTCTGAACGCTTTTAGGCAAGAAGTATAAATCTTGTACTCACGGATTTGTGAAGTGGCCTGGTATAAAGTACAAAAACACAAGGAAGTGCACGCGTTGGGTATTTTGAACGACAGTCTAAATTTGGCCCCGGTACAACCTATGACAAAGTAATACCAAGCCCTCACCGCCTCATCTACATTGCCCACAAATACGATCTGAGGATTGGGGTTCCCAACGTATATCTGATCACACCCAAATTGTCGGGAAAATCTATATGGTTGATAAGGCTCAATAAAGCACTTTCTCCCCTATTGAAAAATAAGATATCCCAGGCGTATATTAATGAGCCACCAGAAAACACCCTTGTTAAGAGTGGTGAATGAATTGCGGCCCTTTGTGTCTTGGTACACTTCTCCATATGCACCTCCTTCGAAGTTAGGAAAGTAGCGACCTATATCATAGCTAATATCCCTGGTCTATATTTGCCGGAAATTCACTTGGTTCCAGCCAACCCATTGAGTAGTCTCGAGTTGTTAGATGAGAGGAGCTGATGCATCACTTAATAAAGGCGTTGTCATCAAGGCAGAGCAATGCAAGACAAACCATGACACCAAATAGATGAATGGCATGGGCACTCGAGGGATGGGTGTCTAGAAAATATTTCTCTTGTCTGAGTCCATTTCCTTAACTAAGATGAATTCAGAATGTGGAACTCACCCCCGCATTTAAAACATGACACTTACTCTCATACGAGTATTGCATGATGGATTCTTTTAACAGCGTGTTGTCAAAATTTTACACATCCCCAATAGGGGTCTAAGCAAAATCAACTTATGAATTTTATTCAATAATATGATAAAATTATAAAGATCGTCAAGTTAATATTACACCCCTGACAACCATTATCCCTACGGAGTTTCAATTTAGCTTGTCTTACTCTCTAAATAACAAGTTTTGCAAAATCAACTTATAAATCCTCTTTAATAAGGTGATAAGTCCTCAAAATTCCCATCAAGTTAATATTATACCTCTGACCAAATCAATCATCAATCTTTCTCAGCGAGACACTAAGTCCTCAAAAACTTGTTGAAATCACAAGTCCTCAAAAAACTTGTTCAAATCACAATTCCTCAAAAACTTGTTCAAATCACAAGTCCTTAAAAACTTGTTCAAATCACAAGTCCTCAAAATCTTGTTCAAACCACAAGCATATAATTTTGTCTAGCTAATATCGCTCCTCTAAAAAATTAACTTGTTAATGCTCTTCAATAGAGCGATAGGTCCTCAAAAACTTGTTCAAATAACAAGTATCTAATTTTACCCAGCTCATACCACTCCTCTGACAAAATCAACTTATCGACTCTCTTCAATAGAGTGATAAGTTCTCAAAATCTTGTTCAAATTACAAGTATCTGATTTTGTCCAGCTCATATTGTTTTTCTGATAAAATTAACTTATCGACTCTCTTTAAAAGAATGACAAGCCCTCAAAATCTTGTTCAAATCATAAGTATACAACCTCATCAAGTTAATATTATACATCTGACAGAATTAACTTATCAATCATCTCTAATAGGATGATAAGTCTTAAAATCACTATTTTGATAACACCGCACCTCCAACAGTCAAAATTCCATGAACTTGTTAATTCTTAAGCAGAATATCACTATTTTGATAACACCGCACCTCCAACAGTCAAAATTCCATGAACTTGTTAATTCTTAAGCAGAATATCAAGTCTTGGAACACCGCACCTCCAACAGTCAAAATTCCATGAACTTGTTAATTCTTAAGCAGAATATCAAGTCTTGGAGATAACAAAACACCCCTGACATTTTCAATCAATTTCATTGTTTCAAGATAGAACATGACAAATAAAAGAAAGAGTGGAAAACCAAAACAATATCACTTTTTATTCAAAATAACAACAAGTGATACAAGATAGTGTTGTTCTTATTAAAAGAAAAATACAAAATTAAGTTTGTGGGCCCATCAATCAGAAAGATGCGAGTTGGGACTCGATATCTAAAAGCTTCTCCTTGTGAGCAGCTCGCACTGTCACATCAGCTCTTCTCCAGAGTTCATCTTTATTAGGCACCACAGCAACAACCTTCTTCTTGGCCTCCTCAAGAACTTGCACCTCTTTGCGGTAATTTGCATAAGTTTCTATATTCTTGAGGGTGAGCTCTTGCATAATAGATTTTTCTCATGCAAGCTGGACTTTTTCTCGAGCCACCTCCACCTGTAGTTGGACGATAATCTATTCTTTTCGAGTGATCAATTCTTGGGTAGTCTGCATAGTAGTGGTTGAAATAGTCAGCTTATCATGCCTCTGAGCGCATCTCCCTTGTAAATATACAACCCGGGTCTCCTTCTCAGCTATACCCCTTTGAATGATTTCATACTGATGGGTCGCTTCAGTCCGGATGTCAACAAGGGTTGATTCAATCTGAGCTTCAAGATCCACATGTCCTTAGTCTTCGAAGGCCTTTAGATCGGCTTCTAAATGAGAGATGCTCTCTGAACAATTTTAAATACATTGAACGACACCTAAACATTTGACGTTGTTCAGACTACTGGTTAAAAGAGGTCGAAAAGACTCAAATAAGCTTCGACCAACAATGAGGATCTCGACCACCTTCCTCATTACACTCTTTAAGTGACCAAGGGAGATCCTAAGCAAGTCAAGTAAATCTATTGGGCTTAAATAGGCAATGTGGGATGGCACTAAGACCTCTGAAGTCGCGAAGCCTGACAAAAAGGTGGTAGGCGACTTTGGTGAAGCGGCTGGAGAAGGAACTAAAACATCCAAGTGTGAAGGACTTGAGGAGAGAGTCATAAGTGCTCCCGCATGAATAGAGGTCCTTATAACTGTGAGAGAAATTGTAAGAGGAAGTGACTTCCCCAGGGGAGGAGTCGTCATTGCTTGCACAAGCGATAGATGCTCTGGTGGGGGAATTGTAGTGGTGGTCCTTTCAATTACATGAGTCGGGGATCCTACATATAACAAACAGTTAGAATATAGAAAGAAGATACGTGGGAGTTCAAAATAAACAACACTTACCCACAGGAGAAGTAGGAATATAAACCGATGCTTTGTCAAAAGAGAACAGTGATGGATTAGGCCAATCACCATCATCACTTCGTTATCATCACCATCGTCATCACAATCGTCATGCAAAGGGGTCTCATATTATCATTTGTTGTAGAATGTTCAGGTGAGCTTGCAATGACAGCCGACTTGGTAACCAGTCCTATTGTTGGACTAGATCTTGTATCCCTTATTGGTGGCATTAATGCTTAAGAAGAGGAAGAATGGCTCTCACTAAGCTTTTTGTGTTCGGCCACTCTAGATTCATCCACAGGTGACCTGACCTCTTTAGCTTGAGTGGTTACTGGCACGACTTCTTGTGTAGCATTTGTAATTGAAGGAGCAACACTTGAAGCCTGACCCGAAGTTGTTATAGTAACAGGGTCTATCACCAAAAGGCAATCCGCATCTTCAGCCATTGATTCATCCCCACATTACTCTTCGTCTAGTGAATGATGATAAAAAGCCACACCTTCTAAGGCCAGGGCAACCGAGCAAAGACCAAAATGATGAGAGAGGCCCCTAACAAATGCCTCTCGCTCCTCTTACTCCTCCATATGTGCCGATTTGAGGGCTTCTTGCATAAGATTTGTCCCTTTCTGGGCTTGGGACTTTGGAGACTCGACCAATAGTTTTCGGCGAGCTTGTTTCTCATATTGACTAGTTTCTTCTACTGTAAGGGCATGCTTCCCAGCTACCTTCTTGCTACGAGTTGTAACCATTATAGGCTCCATATTGTGGGCTACAACTAGTTCACCTTTATCTTTTTCAACAGTTTCTAGCTCAAATGACAAGTACTCGTCAATTCCCCTTAGATGAGACATCTTAGAGGCCCTTTTTGAATCATACATCTTCTGAACCGCCTTTAGGTAAGAAGTATATATCTTGTACTCAGGGATTTGTGAAGTGGCCTGGTACCAAGTACAAAAACCCAAGGAAGTGTAGGCGTTGGGTATTTTGTACGGCAGTCTAAATTTGGCCCCGGTACAAACTATGACAGAGTAATACCAAGCCCTCGCCACCTCATATACATTGCCCACAAATACGAGCTGTGGATTGGGGTTCCCGACGTATATCTGATCATACCCAAATTGTCAGGAAAATCGAAATGGTTGATAAGGCTCAATAAAGCACTTTCTCCCCTATTGAAAAATAAGATATCCTTGACGTATATTAATAAGCCACCAGAAAACACCCTTGTTAAGAGTGGTGAATGAATTGCTGCCCTTTGTGTCTTGGTACACTTCTCCATATGCACCTCCTTTGAAGTTAGGAAAGCAGCGACCTATATCATAGCTAATATCCTTGGTCTATATTTGCCGAAATTTCACTTGGTACTAGCCAGCCCATTGAGTAGTCTCGAGTTGTTGGACGAGAGGAGTTAATGAAGGCGTTGTCATCAAGGCAAAGAAATGCAAGACAAACCATGACACCAAATAGATGAATGGCATGGGCATTCGAGGGATGGGAGTCTAGAAAATTGAAGCCGACAAATAGAGCTATATCAAAAATTGAAGTCTCCGCTTGATAGTGGAAACTTTCAAACTCAGTCAGTATAGGGAAAACATCTTCCTAAGCCTCGTTGGTGTAATGGGTGTAGGGCGTAAAATGATTCTCCGAAGATTTGTATTGATAAAAATTGCTTATTACAAATCAATAATAAAATTACAACAGAAGCGAAGAGAATGCTCTTCTTGTTTAATCTGGGTTCTTCGGTAGCGATATGATGTCTCCCTTGAATGCTTATGTCGAGTTTTCTTCCCTTGGACGATCCGAATGAAGTTGTAGTTGAGCTTGAGTGCGCAGTAGAAGCTCGGTGGGATGAGCTTCCTCGCGTGGTAGAAGCTCTTGGTTGAGTTTGATCAACCGAGGGCAAACAAGGGTTTGTGCTTGTAGGCCAAAAATGCTAAGATCTCGAGGTTCGGTCTTCTTCTCATGAGGAGTCAAACGAGACCACCGATGAGCTTCGTCGAGTGGTATAAGCTTGATCGGAGTTGAGTACCCGAGCCAAGAATCAATGATCGACTGCACAAGAAGTTCTTGGGTTCAGTTCTCTTGATTCTCCCTCAAGAGTTCCATGAATGCCAAGATGGAGAGGTGGAAAATGTCCAGCCTTCTCCTGTCAGCCAGCAAGCCCCCGAGGTGGAAGATGACAAGAGCAAGAGAAGATCGAGGACCGAACGCCCAAGAAATGCTTGGGCTCGGTTCTCTTGAAAGCCAAAGTCAGGCCACCCCTGTGTTCTCTCTTCTTCATGCAAGACCAAAGAAGAGCCTCTAGTAACCAGGCCAAGAGTGGCTTATAAATAGCCAAAAGTGGCTTATAAATAGCCAAGGAGAATCATGGCCACTCCCTTTAATCATGGAGAGTGGGTTTACCTACTCCCTTAAATTGTGGGAAGTGACTATTCTCATGCTGGGTATGATCATGAGGATAACCAATCCCTTAGATCATAGGAAGTGACAATTCTCATACTAGGTATGGCCATGAGAAGAATCATAGCTATTCCCTTAAATCATGGGAAGTGACCTCTCCCATGCCTCAAGTGGGTAGGCTTGGCAAGCTTGCGGGCGAGCTTGCCTTGTGCAGACGATCTTCAAGCATACAGGCGAGCTTCAAGCGTGCAGGCGAGTTTACAGCTGTCAGGCGAGCTTGGCTAATGCAGGCGAGCTTTAAGCTATCAGGCGAGCTTAGCCTTTAGGTGAGCATAGATCATGCAGGCGAGCTCCAAGCTGTCAGGAGAGATTGGCCTTTAGGCGAGCTTGGCTCATGTAGGTGAACTTCAAGCTGTCAGGCGAGCTTCTAGCTGTCAGGCGAGCTTAGCCTACAGGCGAGCTTGGTAGGCGAGGCTGTATATGCGAGCCGACCTCATTTAGGCGAGCTTAAAGCTTCAAGCCTTCCACTTCTCCATATGCACCTCCTTTGAAGTTAGGAAAGCAGCGACCTATATCATAGCTAATATCCTTGGTCTATATTTGCCGAAATTTCACTTGGTACTAGCCAGCCCATTGAGTAGTCTCGAGTTGTTGGACGAGAGGAGTTAATGAAGGCGTTGTCATCAAGGCAAAGAAATGCAAGACAAACCATGACACCAAATAGATGAATGGCATGGGCATTCGAGGGATGGGAGTCTAGAAAATTGAAGCCGACAAATAGAGCTATATCAAAAATTGAAGTCTCCGCTTGATAGTGGAAACTTTCAAACTCAGTCAGTATAGGGAAAACATCTTCCTAAGCCTCGTTGGTGTAATGGGTGTAGGGCGTAAAATGATTCTCCGAAGATTTGTATTGATAAAAATTGCTTATTACAAATCAATAATAAAATTACAACAGAAGCGAAGAGAATGCTCTTCTTGTTTAATCTGGGTTCTTCGGTAGCGATATGATGTCTCCCTTGAATGCTTATGTCGAGTTTTCTTCCCTTGGACGATCCGAATGAAGTTGTAGTTGAGCTTGAGTGCGCAGTAGAAGCTCGGTGGGATGAGCTTCCTCGCGTGGTAGAAGCTCTTGGTTGAGTTTGATCAACCGAGGGCAAACAAGGGTTTGTGCTTGTAGGCCAAAAATGCTAAGATCTCGAGGTTCGGTCTTCTTCTCATGAGGAGTCAAACGAGACCACCGATGAGCTTCGTCGAGTGGTATAAGCTTGATCGGAGTTGAGTACCCGAGCCAAGAATCAATGATCGACTGCACAAGAAGTTCTTGGGTTCAGTTCTCTTGATTCTCCCTCAAGAGTTCCATGAATGCCAAGATGGAGAGGTGGAAAATGTCCAGCCTTCTCCTGTCAGCCAGCAAGCCCCCGAGGTGGAAGATGACAAGAGCAAGAGAAGATCGAGGACCGAACGCCCAAGAAATGCTTGGGCTCGGTTCTCTTGAAAGCCAAAGTCAGGCCACCCCTGTGTTCTCTCTTCTTCATGCAAGACCAAAGAAGAGCCTCTAGTAACCAGGCCAAGAGTGGCTTATAAATAGCCAAAAGTGGCTTATAAATAGCCAAGGAGAATCATGGCCACTCCCTTTAATCATGGAGAGTGGGTTTACCTACTCCCTTAAATTGTGGGAAGTGACTATTCTCATGCTGGGTATGATCATGAGGATAACCAATCCCTTAGATCATAGGAAGTGACAATTCTCATACTAGGTATGGCCATGAGAAGAATCATAGCTATTCCCTTAAATCATGGGAAGTGACCTCTCCCATGCCTCAAGTGGGTAGGCTTGGCAAGCTTGCGGGCGAGCTTGCCTTGTGCAGACGATCTTCAAGCATACAGGCGAGCTTCAAGCGTGCAGGCGAGTTTACAGCTGTCAGGCGAGCTTGGCTAATGCAGGCGAGCTTTAAGCTATCAGGCGAGCTTAGCCTTTAGGTGAGCATAGATCATGCAGGCGAGCTCCAAGCTGTCAGGAGAGATTGGCCTTTAGGCGAGCTTGGCTCATGTAGGTGAACTTCAAGCTGTCAGGCGAGCTTCTAGCTGTCAGGCGAGCTTAGCCTACAGGCGAGCTTGGTAGGCGAGGCTGTATATGCGAGCCGACCTCATTTAGGCGAGCTTAAAGCTTCAAGCCTTCAGGCAAGCTTGCTCTTCAGGCGAATTAAACTCCTTTGTAGGCGAGCTTGCTCTTCAGGCGAGCTCTAGAACATGCTACGAAGAACAGGACATAACATTCAAATCGTAAGTTAGAATTGGACAAATCATATATAAAAATTGACTATCTCCATGAGACGGAGCTGAACAATCCCACCAAAGTTCAGTTTTCCACCATCTGTTTTACAAAATTCCCTCTAGTTTGAGAGATATTAGCGTTTTTATCTGTTTTGTGAAGTCAAGTATTCAGGCGAACTTGACTTTCAGGTGGGTGTGATTTCGTTCAGGTGGGCCTGATTTCACTCAGATGGACCGTTGAGATTTTTTGATTGTTTCTAGTTGTTGTACAAGGATAAAAGTAATTTTTATTGCCTACAAGGGCAGTAGCAGCATTGATACGATCATTGATTTCATCGAGGGTACTAACAGCCATGTGGGTCACCTCCATGTTCTTCTGATTTAAATTCTGGAAGAGGTAGTCAGTCCAAGAGCCTTGCTTAACACTGCTCTGATGCACTCCAGTTATCTGTGTATATATGTGGAAATGACACATCAACTCCTAGTAAGTCTCATAAATTTTGGGAGTGGCCTTTCTCAAAATCCTCAATTCTTCGGGCCGTGGGATGAATTCTTTATAAGGTAATTCCCCAAATGATAGCCCTAAAATTTCAAACATATCATGGAGAACAAAGCCTAACTCCCTAACTGGTGTGAAAAAATATTGGTGTTTAGATTGTAGAACTCCAACATCGCGAAGAGGCCGATGTAATTCTGATTGATCCCGTATCGGGAGGCCAATATCGGGGTCATAAGACAAAAAACATCAAGTGGCCCTCTCAACTCTTCTAGGACAAAGTTAATCATATGGGTCCACCATCCTACCTTGGTAGAGTGCACCCACCCTGGAGCTCTAAAGTCCTTTGCGAGGATTTTACACTTTACTGATATAAGTTTCCTAACGAATGTCTTCGCAGGCTTAGCAGTTTCGCTAACTGGATGTTCTTTTTTGACTGAATTAGGATTCAAAGCTACTATTTGTCAATTGAAACTAGCTAGATGAACACCATGATGGGTAAGGTGTCCGATAGCAACTCCACCTTGCTACTGGACAAGCTCCCAATTCATGGATTTTGGGACAGAAGCACATTAGTAATAAGAGATCGGGAACATCCGTTCCATGTCCAGTAGAAAGAGGAGGCAACTATTGATGTTTTGCAGCCACTTATAGTTGTCGTCATACATCCGTGTAACGTCTATCTTCACATAATCTCCAAATAAGAATGCTGGTTTTCTCAAAACTTTGTGTTCCACAGTCTCAAGTTTTGCATCGGTGATGAGGGCTCTGAGGGTCTCGGGAAAAACTTGAGTGATGATGTTTGTTCGATCCTTGTTCTGATCTTGAAATACCGGAAGTTCTAATCAAGAGCTAAAAGGTACAGCTTTATCTGCACTGCCTTCATGACTAAAGTGGTGATGGAATGAAAGAGGTTCACTAGAATAACGCATTACACATAAATAGATAACAGTCAGTGTTTAAAATAGCCTAAGAGCCAAAAAATTTAAAAGGTTTGAATGAGAACGCAAGGGTTAGCCCTGCGTTCCATGCAACAAAACGTAAAGCTCAGATCCGTGTTTTAAATTCAAAACACAAGGGTTAGCCCTGCGTTCCAAATTCAAAACGCTATGGTCAGTCCTGCATTCCAAGTTCAAAATGCAAGGGTCAGTGTAACATTCCATTTTTTTCCTTCTGTTGATCGAATATCGTTATTGATACTGATCCATAAGTTAGTAATTCTTTCCTTCATTATGTCTCAGATAATCTTTTAGCATGAGAATTTTAAATTTAGCTAATTCTCATATTATGATCTAGTTAACGAAGTTATGGCATGCATACAAACTTAGCATGTAAACCTAAACCAACCATGCTTTAAACTTTAGTTTGAGATAACCTAATTATTAAATACCTAATTTGAAACTCTCTAATTAACATAGCTATTTAAAAAGTTCAGCCATGATAGTGGGTGAAATTTTGCACAAAACCCCTCAACTTTGGCCAAATTGAGGATTTCTCTTCACATTGGCTTATATATATGTGCCCTCCACCTCTCATTTTTCCATTTAAGAAGAAAATCTCTTTAAAACCTCCTCCCTCTACTCTGAAAGTCCCCAGAATCTCTCCTCTTATAAAAAAATGAAAAAAAAAATTCTAAAAGCCTTCATCTCTCAAGAACATAGAAGAAAAAGGAGTGGAGAAAGAAGGTAGTTGAGGACTTTGGTGGAGGAAGTGGGGCAAAGTCAATACCCTAGGTAAAATTCTCTGTTACATGTTGTTATTAAGGATGTTAGAACTAAATTATTTAATTTAATTTGGATTTAGTCTTGCATGTAACATTTTAGGGCATGCATGTCAATTTATCTTGAAACAGATTTAATTTGGATTTAGTCTTGCATGTAACATTTTAGGGCATGCATGTCAATTTATCTTGAAACAGAATTTCGTGCAGAACATGTAACATTTTAGGGCATGCATGTCAATTTATCTTGAAACAGAATTTCGTGCAGAAATTCCAGCATGATACACTATCAGTAAAAAGATCATAATTTTCTTTGTATATATATCCAAATAAAGAAATTCTTTCTGTTCTAGAAACTAAACTTTCTTGGCTTTCATTTGAGACCCTGTTTATTTAATTCTAAAATCATTTACTAGTTTTAAAGTATGGTTTAACTCAGTGCATGTGTCTGAAACTGTCTGCCTGAGTTATGTTTTTTGTAAAGAGTATATATCTCAACATATACCATGCATTCTTGAAATTCTTCTATTCCTAAAACTAGTCTCAATTATAATTCTGTTTATGTGAGTTTGAATTAATTCGAATAAGAGTTGGTAAGTCTAAACCTAGTCCTAATAGCTAGTATATGTACTGGCAATTTTAGTCTACCCCCTGTGTTGTTTTGTATGTAACATTCATTATAAAAATGAAAATTTGATGAAACTAATGGGACTTGGAATCTAATCCATTATAACACTTATATACCAATTTTGAGATCATTTGCATAGTGTTAAGTACCTGAAATAAATCATTCATTCCAGATAGTAATCTCTATTTTTCTGTTATAGTTTTGATAGGTGTAGTTTGTTGAGAGCATAACACTTACTATACACAATGCATTGATGTAATATTTTTATATTATAAAATTAGACTCATAATGGAGTTATTTGGAACTAGTTTCATATATTTTTGACATTAACTGTTATACCATCCATTCACCTAAATCTGCTACATATACACTACTGGTGCTGTTATGCATGCTAAAGATATTTTATGTAATCATCTAGAGTGTAGCTTATACCATAATATAAGTTTTAAGTTAGATGCTAAAGATATTTTATGTAATCATCTAGAGTGTAGCTTATACCATAATATAAGTTTTAAGTTAGAAAATTATAAAAGACATAGTTGTAATCATCTAGAGTGTAGCTTATACCATAATATAAGTTTTAAGTTAGAAAATTATAAAAGACATAGTATTTAGAATCTCATGTGGGTATACATGTATATAGGATAGAGAATCATGGATTCATTCGTTAGCCGAGAGGATCCCGGCATAATCGGTATGTAACCTTTCATTATTCCCTCTCATGTCTTTGAGAGTTCAATTAATTACTTTCTTGAAATTCCTACGAGTTAGTTTCCAATACTAATTTTTATATCATATAACTTCCGTAACATTCCTATTTGATTCACTTCATACGTTGGCTCTTTGTGATTTCTTAACCATTATCATCCTAATGTTGTTTATATCAGTTTTATATCTTTGATATCCTTGAAAGATTATATTGCAACATTTCGACTTGCTTCGATGATTCGACTATTGGTAATGATAATATTCCATTCTTTGTTGATTATTGATAGTCTATATTCATGGATTATGCCCTGTGTGAAGTAAGCTTCACCGGTGGGTGGTAATAGTAATGTGTCCCGGCGGGGACAATGCCCTATGTGAGGACGCTCACCGATGGGTGTATAAAGGCACTACACCACTTGAAATTATCTATAGTGGCTGAAAAATGCTATAGTATTATTTCATAGTGTTTTAATCATCACTGTGTTAGAACCCGCTATAGTAGGTCCATGGCTTTACATAGCGCTTCCCCAAACACTATCAAAAAGGTTCCAACCATAGCGTTTTTATGTAGCTATAAAAAGTTATTCAATAGCGTTTCTGTATTGCCGAATATCTTTCATAGCGGTTGAAAAATTCTATTAGTTAGTTTTTATTCATAGCATTTCAACGCTGCTATTGTCTTATATTTGATAGCGTTTGAGTTACTACAATGACGTTTCAGCGAATGCTGTCTTTCTTCTTTTAATAGCATTTCAGCAATTGTTTCTACTCCTTATAGCATTTTAGTTATGCCTATAAACCTTTGAGGTTGAACTAGAAATAGCTTCCAATTATGACAACCATAAAAGCAAATATTTCATTTAAAGGTTCAAACTGATACATAACCAAGTTGTAGCATACAAGAAGAGTCAACACAAATGTGCCAAAAAACAAATACTATTCTTTGGATAATCCAACATGGAGTACAAGAAATTAACCATAGTACACAGAACAACAAAAACTAACTTTGCTGCATTACATATGACTTGGGAGACTCATCATCTTTAGCAATTGAGTACTAGTACTGCTGCAAAAATAGAAATTAACAACACCAATAATCATTGAGCACATAAAGTTTATGACAATTTAATTCGTGAAAGAACAGACCTGGGGGTACATAGAAGCAAGATATGATGCTTCTCTGGATAATGGATAAGATTTATGCAAAAGAACAACTCTACATTTAGAGAACTTTGTATCCTCTAAAACAGAGCGAAGGTGCAGGGGGTTAGATAACCTCAAGTCCAAGTCCTTGTCTCCAAAACTAAAAATTTCAACCAATTATTACACTGATATAGTTTTATGGATGAGAAAAAAAAACATTAAATAAACACTAAGAAAGAAGTTAAGAAATGTGAAAGCTTCATATAATTTTGTTACCCTGTGTGAATTTGCATAGGTAAGTTGAAGCTTAAAGCAAAGTTCAAACTACATGTAAACAAATAGTCGATAAAGCTCTTGTTCTTGATCCGAACAGGCTTCCTAGCTGTAGAAAATAAAATTTGCAACATAATCTCTGTCCTACACCTTCTTTAGGGAGGAAATCATCTCAGTGTAGTTTTTCGAGTTGTGATGAGAGGTTCTACATATCAAAAAAAATTAACTTTAGAATTATAATTTGCTAAAGAGGGAACCCTAAAACAAAGGTTATGTTATACATGAAATATGAACACATGTTTATCAATCTAGAACATGCATGTGTTCTTGTCAGTTTGTGTGTGTGCTTGTGCGTGTGAATTTGTGTCTGAATTTTCACTTCAAAGAGGGGAAGATGGCTGGGGGGAGGGAATTTTATAGTTGTTTATCTATCTGAGATTGCCCGTAAACTTAAAAATGAAAACACATACGTAGAATGCAACGGTCAAAGGAACAAGGTTGTTAAGGGTAGGCTTCCTAGGACACGTTACATACACTATGAAGCAAACAACTCTGGAAAGAATAAGCTGAAGAATAGAGAACTTAACTAAAGTATGAATTATCAATAATAAGGGGATTTGAAGTCCAAGCTCCAACAAACCCTGATCCCTCCTTGCTGCATCTTACCTGTAAAATTCACTAACCAACCTTACTAGAACCTGTGGAAAAAACATGGTAGTAAACAATGTAGATAAAGGCTAGCCTCCTGAAAAGAACAATGAAATATTGGGACTATAGTTTTTGGAACCTAGTAAATTAAAATATGAAAGACCACTAGGAATCTAAGAGCCAAAGTGAAAACCTTGACACACATAAATCTCACTTACATCAAAAAAGTGTACATAAGCATATAGAAATGCCATAGGAATGTATCTCGGTAAACAAATTAGTGAAAAAGATTCTGAAGTCCTGCATGGTAAAACAAACAACATTTAAAAGCATCAGCACTTGAGCAAGAGTGCATATACATTCTGCTCTTATATGATAGAAGTAGCTAACAAGTGTAAACTAACCTGCAGTGACAATTCTACTTCTACATTAGCTTAATATGTATTCCTGAGACAAATGGAATCCTAAAAATATCTATAACTAGTGCTTTATAGGTTAACTAGTATACATATATATGTTTCATACGTAAAGACAATTTTTCAGTCATAAGAAGAAAACAATATATAGTGAATATTAGCATGTGACAGAAGATAATCAAATCCATTCGACTATCAGTGTCTTCAAATAAAATCAAAAGTAATTAATAAAGAAAAAAATAAACACTAATTTAAGAAGGAAAAAATAGAGGAAATATTAAGATTTTAGCCCCACAATTATATGTTGAATGTGATTATGTCTTCTCATATCATTTCAATAGCTACAGTGAAGCTAGAACTGTTCTTAAACTCTGACTGGTCTTATGAAGTAAGAAGATTAGATTAACACTTGATGTGAGTTAACATTCTCGCAAACAAAATCCAGGCACAACATTTGATTCTTACTACAATATGACAATTACCTGATAAGATTCTATGTGTAATTAATAGACTCAATTTGTTGTTATGATGATCTTATTAATATAACCGAGTAAATTTGACATCGCTTTTTAAAGGCTATCATCATCAACTAACAAGTGAAAATAGCTTTTCTTCTCAATATTTGCTCTTAGACAAATGATCATCCTAAAAATCAATGTAGTCAACAGCTAAATCTTTCAAGAGTGCTACAAGCAGAACATATATTATCTATAGGCATATGTGATACATCAACTAAAGCAGCAAACACGGTAGCTATTTAATGTGATTTAAGAGGTTTAACTAAATAAAGAGAAAGGCAAGAAATAGCCTCACATACCTTTCAATGTAGAGGAGGATAAAAGGCAGCAGCGCCGGAGGAGTGGAAAACAGCTGCAAGAGGAGGAGAAGGCCAAATTAAGTGGTGATTAGGTTTTTGATGGAAAGGGGGATTAGGGTTAGCGTTTTCACCGAAGAGGAGGAGGGAGCGACAGAGCTTTGAGCGGCTGTCTAATCAAACGGTCGGTCTACTACTGAAGGAGGAGGAGCTCGAATCAGGGTTTTTAGGGGAGAGGAGGAGGTGGAGAGAGAGCTCCGACGACGACGATGATGACGTGAGGAGGAGGGCGGCGATGCTGCCTTTGGTGACGAAAGAGGAAGGGAGGGATCGGCACTGGTTTTGGCGACGAGAGAGGAAGGGAGGCGGCGAGAAAGCTACGAGGATGAGAGGAAAGGGTAGCGCCACTGGCTAGTTTTGGCGAGAGAGAGTGAGGGAGGGAGTGAATTGTAGAGATCCGACGGCACGGCCACAGCGGATCCGACGACCAAGATCAATCCATTGGGGCACTCGTCCCATTCCATGGATTTGATGTCGCCCTTCACCACCTCGTGATCCAGCGGAGCGTAGGGGTACACAGTGGCGCGGTCGCCTAGAGTCGATCGCCTAGGGTTCATCATCACGAGATCATTCAGACCGCTCAGCACTTCTCCCTAATTACCAAAAAAAGAAAAAAAGGGGAAAAACTTGGGTTGAGATTTCGACTAGAGGAAAAGGATCAGGTATTTGATAGGAGAGGGATCGAAATAATTTGGGGGGAATAAAATTTAGGGCTTGTTTTAATTTTTAGTCTCCCGCTTAACATTTCAACGTGCCAGAACAAAAAAATTGTGATCAAGTACTTATAGCGTTTAAAATTTTTCAAACACTATCAAAAAATAAGGCATATACGATCTATAGCACTTACAACATAAACGCTATCATTCAACGCTATAAAAAAACAGCTTTGTTGTAGTGAGGCATGCGTGGTTTATTGATTATCCCATGATTGGGGAGTTTGGAATCATGAATATTAGACATTGATTATTCATCTTTACATGTTATTTCATTTTGGTCAATGATAGCAATATAAGAATGGCAACTTAATGTTGAGATCCCTTTATCAAGTTTGATATCTATGTCTATCATTTTTATTCGTTCCCTTGAGTTGTACCTGAGATTTTAATTGTTACCTATTGAGCCTTAGGCTCACCCCTATTATTTCTGAATCCACTCGCAGATCATACTTAGTGTTCTTCTATTTTGGAATTCTATGGACTCTGCTGTCAACCTCGTGATTCTGAGTATTACATATACATCTCTACTGCTTTATTTTTCACCCTTCAATATATCTATATGGTGATGTGCATAAAGATTTAGCAGGTCGACCATTCTTATTACAGATAGGTTATGCCCAAATTTTTATGTACCTCCCTGAGGGGCGTTATAGTCAGCCCTGCGTTCCAAGTTCAAAACGTAAGGGTCAGCCTTACGTTCCAAGTTTAAAACGCAAGGATCTGCCCTGCATTCCAAGTTCAAAATGTAAGGGCCAGCCCGGCGTTCCATGTCCAAAGAGCAAGAATCAGCCCTGTGTTCCAAGCTCAAAAAGAAAGGCTTAGACCCATGTTTCAAGATGCAAGGATTAGCTACGTTAGTCTCGCTCAACATTTGCAGTTTAGAATTTGTGGAAGCAAGTTTAATAGTTCAAGCTTACCACTGATGAACGGAGTTAGCAGCGGCTCAGTTGCCTGAGCAGCAGCACCACCGACGGCCAAGGCCACCAGCCTACTCAAAGCCGACGCAGTGGATTTCTTGGATTCACAGTGATTTTCTTAGGAGCCTTGTGGATGATTCGTCATTAGAGGAGATGACCAGTGTTCGTCGGAGTTAAATGAAAGATTTTCATTAAAAAGGCTGGAATAGAAAATCAAAGAGTCAAGTAAACTCTTGATTTGACCTTAGCGGTTTATTTGTAGATAGCTGGAGTTGTCAAATCAGAATAGGATTTGAGGAAATGATCCCGTCCAAACGCGATCTTCGAATTCACAATAAGTCGGTTCGACTCATGAAACGCAGGGCTCACCTCCGCGTGTCAATTTTCAAGACGCGAGACTCAACTCTGCCTTCCAAATTTTAAACCTGAAGCTCCCATTTGCGTTTCAAATTCTAAAGGCAAGGTTCACCTCTGTGTTTCAAGATCTAAACGTGTGGCTCACTTTCACGATTCAAATTCGAAATGTGAGACTCATCTTCCTTGTAAGGCTTAAGTTTCCTCTGAGATTAGGGTTTTACTTTTTCTTCTGAGAAAATCATCATTCAGAGGGCCACGTCAAGCACCTTCATACTAATCCTGTAATCTAATTCACAAAGCCTTCAAGACAGATATGGGAAACAAACTCCTTTATAATGAGGAATCATCAGTTTCAAGATGAACCAAAATTAAGATCCAAAGTATTCCGAAAATTCGTTCCAGTCAACCGTGAACTTTCAAAAAACTTTGGAGGGGGTTATGTAGGCTGTCTCAAATTATTGAAAATAGCTAATTTCCATCAAGCACTGATAATGGAGGTTACAATTCGATGACTTCCAGAAGGTTACAAATTGAATAACTTCATAACGATCGACGAAGGTTACAATTCGTCAACCTTTATAACAACCGATGAAAGTTCTAATTCAACGACCTTCACAACAACCAATGGAAGTTCTGATTTGACGACCTTCACAATCATACAAAGGAGTTACAACTGATGATTCTTGCATTTTAAGGAGCCAAGGAGAAGATTACAATTCGATAATCTTCGCAACGCTCTAACGAAAGATGGTCTCTTCAACTCAAGACGCATAGGTCCACCTCTGCATCCGAAAAGCAAAACGCAAAGCTCATTGTTACGTTCTAAACTTGAGACGCCGAATTCACATTTGTGTTCTAAGAACAGAACAAGGGGCTCACCACTGCTTTTACAGCCTCAAATGTAGAGCCCAACTCTACGTACCAAGTCCAGGACGTAGAGTTCATGCCCATAATGTAAATTTTGCATTTGACTCGTTCAAACACGAGTTGAATGGTTTCAAAAAACATTTTACAAGATCTTAGGGGATCACAACCCCACTAAAGAGAGATTTTAGGGGTTAGTTACACCCTTAAAACCCCTATAAATAGAAGGAAAATCAACAGAGTTCGGGATCTGGATTTTTTGGATCTTTGGAGGAGGAGAGATCTTTTGGCAGATCTTCAACGAGATCTTTCTAGCGAGATCTTGGAGAGTTTGGGGCATCATCAAGAGCCATTCTTAGAGCTTTAACTTGGCTTGTGAACCATTTCAGTTAGATAAAAAAGGATTAATTTTCTTTCTCAAATTAACTCTTTACAGAGTTCTGAAACTTGTTCAGAGTTCCTAAACTCGGGAGAGTTTTAAACATACGTTGCAAGTTCTTCCCATCAAGAGGAATCAACCAAGTTTCACGAGGCAAAGCGTTCGGACCGTTAATGGGATACAAGATTCAAACTCCCATCGGCACAAAGAAGAACTAGTTTTAAACAAAATGAAGGATCTCCGTCGATTCCTTCCTTCTTTTGTAAATCGGGATACCGATATAGATGAGTAATAATTTCTTTTTCTAAATCAGTTAGAGAGATTACAGTGAGAGATTGTATTCATTCTTTTCCTAAGTCAGTTAGGGAGATTAATATGAATTTTTTCTCATTTCTTCTTTAATTTTCTCACGAACAATTTTTCTATTGTAATAGTGGGTGATTCATTGCTGATTGGTGACTTGGGTCCAAAGTGCTTTCTCTCAGGTCTCGTCCAGGAGATCGAGCCCAATTCAAAGTCCTTTTGAGTTGGAATCCTCATCGATGTTTTATAGTCGGATAGTTGGCATGTTGACTTTGACGGGAGTGACTACTTTGGCACCATAAGCTAGCTTGAATGGCATCTCCCCAGTCAAATTTTTGTGGGTTGTGAGATACAACCAGAGAATGCTAGGCAAATCTTTGACCTAGTTCCCTACCATGACATCCACCTTCTTCTTTAGGGCTTGCAGGATACATTTGCGGGCAGCCTCTGCAATTCCATTGGATTTGGTATGGGTGACAAAAGAGAACATGAGGTGAATGTTGTATTCCTCGCAAAAGCTGTAGAAGCCTCCGCTATCGAATTGGGTACCATTGTCAGTCACAAAGGACCGGGGTATAGCAAAGTGGCAGACAATGGACTTCCATACAAAACTCATGACGTTGCACTCACCAATCTTGGCTAGTGGTCTGGCTTTGATCCATTTGGTGAAGTAGTCGATCGCCACAATGAGAAATTTTCTCTACTCTGAAGCTTAGGGGAGAGGTCCTAGCATATCCAGCCCCTATTGGGTGAAAGTGTGATGCCCCAGGGTTCACATAAGGCTGCAGTCCTAGGTAAAACCCGAATTGTCAAACCAACCAAGCACCAACACCATGCTACAACATGTTTCACCATCACAGTCACTATCTCTCTAGTGGAAACAATAAATAGATGAAGGTACAGACAGGTAAATAATCAAAATCGAACAACACTAAAAATATACACAGAAGAAGCATAAGAAGTATTAATAATGAGCCCAACTGGAATAAAGTAGATATATCGCTGAGTCTGAACTGAATCTCAAATACAACGAATCAAATAAACAAAGTCTCACAAGAGTTCTCAACTCTAAAATAAAATACCAATCTAGAGTCTGAAAATAATTAACTACATGTGGAGTTCTGCAATAACTATAAAATATAATAAATAGCTAAATGGACATAATAAATAGCTAAATGGACAACTAAGAAGTCCCACCAACCTACGACTCTCTGTGCGCCAGACTCGCTGCCTGAAAGTGGGGAAACAACGAGCATCAAAGCATTAGCGAGATCATCACTACCTCTCCCTAGGGGAAGGGTTAGGAGTATATAAGAAAATAGAGTTAGGACATGCATATATCAAATCATTTATATAGCTTCCTGTGAATGAAAACAAATAGTCAAGGAAACATACTCAAATCTCCAACATAAAGAATCAATACTTCATCTCGAATTACATCCGAGTAACCTGCTCTAATATAAGAGGAAGCCAACCAAAACGAATATAACTGCCATCCATAACGGGTGTGCCAAAACTCAAAGGAAAATACCCTACTCACGTGTAGTCTATCATGGAAGTAAAGCTTACAACTGATCAATTATCTATGTGTGCATTATCTTGTGCTATAGCGATACTTTTGTAATGCTCGTTACTCAATCGCTCTGCGGCAATAGGGTTTATTATTCTCCTATTCCAAATACATGTAACAACGATACTATTATAATACTCTTACTCAATCGTTCTGCGGCAAATAGGTTTTATCTCCCTATTTTCGGATACGTATAGAACAACATTATTCATATGTGTTTATCAATTTAACTCATGTCGAAAGTGTGTCAATCTAACACAATCTAGTATACATGCACAAATCTCGGTGTGCGTGTCCTCATCTTAAGTTCACCATCATCCCAGGTGTTAAACAATCACTAACATCATAGTCTATCATCATTAGATCGAGAAATCTGCTCGACAAACCAAAACCAAGCCATATAAACATGCACAGTGGCGGTCGACCACGACGGGCTCCAAAGGCTAACCTAGCCTCTGTCCTGCACGCGGTCGATCGTGGCGGTCAACAGTGAACCCAAATTCTAGTTTTTTTACCGATTTGTGTGTGTGTCGTGTTCACATTGTGTTTTCTTAATATAAACTTGTTTAAAACTTCATGAAACTTGTATGCAAATATGCCACAGCAAATAGGAACGTCTGAAAACAAACTCAACATGTATAACCATAATTTTATGCATTAGATTTATATTCAAAACCCTAAAACATGCATAAAAACTCAAAACGATGAATCAAACTTCTTACTTTATATTAACCATATTTTAAAACCATCTTCAGATCTTAAATACATCTGTGCAATTTGTGCTCAACTTTTTTAGCATGAAAAGACCTAATCTTTATACATATAATACAGAAGAGTTGTCTTTTATACATAATCTAGTCGTTTAGGCTCTACAAAACATGTTCAAATCTCTTTAAAAACCTTTTAAAAATTGGGAGGGGGATTAACAAAGATGATACTCACCTGGGGTTGTAGGAAAATATGTTAGAAGCAACGTCGAAGGAGATCTCCACTCCAAAAGCCAAAAATCAACAAAAACCCAACTTGAAAACCTCCAATCTTCTCCAAGAAATCAAACTAGGGTTTGGGAGGTTTGGTGGCTGTTAGGGTTCTTAGGAATACTGAATAAAACATGAAAAACTCATATATATATCAAGGAAAAATGAATATAGGTTTAGAAATCCGAAACCAACTCAAAACAAGTTTAAAACAGTCTACAGGTTTCACAGTCGACCGTGGCGGTCGACCGGGCTACGGTCGACCGTGACGGTCGACCGGACTGGCATTTTTTCCAGTTTCCTATGTGTTTGGCCATTGTGCATGTTTCGACTCTTTCCTCTCTCATGTATGAACTCGTTCATACTCAAAACACATGATGTTATATTCATATACCATTAAATGATCTTTATCATACTAAAAATCCATATATCATAATTAATCTCATATTAATGTATTATTTAAAAATTATCGGGGTTTTACAGAAAGGTATTAAGCTCAAGATGGAAGTCAGCTCGGTCATCATTGCTCGAGGGATGGAAGAAAAAAGTTAGGACTTTTGGCAATGAGAGACGAGTTGCCTCGACTCGGCTAAAATGGTCGGCCAATAGTACCCCTGATGGATGACATTCTGCATAAGGGTTCTAGCCCCGGGATGATTTTCACAGGCGCCCACATGGATCTCTTTGAGCACATAGTTGGCTTTTAGTGACCGAAGGCACTGTAGATAGGATCTGACACCGTTGCTGGAGTAAGACATCGGATAAAGCTGTTCGTAGATCAAGAGATAGTGGTGAGAATTCCTTTGTAGATGTCTGGCTTTAGTTGGATATTCAGGCAAAGTGCCCTGTGTTAGGTAAAGGATGATAGGATCCAACCAACATGGAATCATAGGTGCCCCAGTCTCTATGACAATCTCAGGTGGTTTGGAGATGCTAGGTCGCTCGAGGGTGTCGGTGTAGACAGGCCCTGAGCTAATTCTCGAGCTTGATGATCCAAGCTTAGAGAGGGCGTCTTCCTATGCATTGAGAGCATGGGGTACTTAGGCTATCTTGAACTCCAGAAAGCTGGTCAAAAGCTCTTTGGCAGCTTTAAGATATAAGGCCATTCTTGAGTATTTAGGTGCATATCATTCATTGACTTAATGGACGACTAGTTGTGAGTTGGCTAGAATATAGAGGTGTTTCACTTTCAATGCTTGTGTCGCTCGAAGGCCAGCGAGGAGAGCTTCATACTCGGCTTCATTATTTGAGGTTGAGAAGTTAAAGAAAATGGAGTGTTCATGTGTCGACCTAACAAGGCTTCGCAAGACCACCATTGCTCCATTACCGGCTTCTCCAGGGGATCCGTCCACTTTCAATAACTACCATGAGGCATATTTAGGTGAATCATGCTCCAGGGTGTGATGGATCGGTGGGATAGATGCTTGTGCTGCTAGTAGTGCCGGAGGTGTTGGCTTATGAGATGGTAAAAGTGCATCTGGCTCATCATTTAGGGAAGTCAACTCAATCAAGAAATCTACCAAGGCTTGAGCTTTGATTGTCGTTCTGGGCTCCAATTGGATGTCATATTCACTGAGTTTGACTACCCAGGCAACCAACCTTTCTGATGTTGTGGAGCTGCCCAGTGCTTTCTTCAAAGGTAGACTCGTCTTGACAATAATGGCATGAGCCTAGAAGTAGAGACGGAGTCTTCTTGAAGTGATGATGACGGCAAAGGTAACTTTCTCTATAAGGGGATAGTTGAGCTCACCCACCCTAAAGATCTGAATCACATAGTAGATGTGCTTCTAGATATTCTCCTCTTCTCAAATAAGGACAGAGCTGACTGCTTCGGAGTAGACGGCTATGTACAAATATAATGTCTCTTCTCCTATAGGCTGACTCAGCAGTGGCTTAGTGCTCAAATAAATTTTGAGATTCTAAAATGCCGCACTGCATCCGGTCATCCATGTCATGCTCTCTGATAGGAAAAATCTGCAAGTGCACAGACTCATTGTATCTATCAAGGTCGATCCCACAAGGACTAGGGGTTAATTACCAATTTTCACGTTACTAGACTAGCTAAACTAATGAGTACATTAGAAGAGATTAAAATTAAAAGAAATAAAATAAATAGCTAATCAAGTGGAATTCAATATAATGAAGGGCTAGGATTAGGTTTTCACCACAACTTCGATGCTCAATGATGAATTATTTCAACTCTAGGTGTTGGTTTATAAACTAGAAAGGGTGAATTAGCCTAAATTAATTTAAATGCTCTTTCAAGGTCTAATGATCGTGCCTAACTAATTACAATTAACCTACTTTCATGGAATCAAATTAAGCCTATTAAGCTTTATACTAATCCTTATTAAATCCCCAAGGAATCTAGCCTACTTTCGTGGTTTGAGTTCCGTGCTTAATTTCTAGAGGTCCAGTATTAATCTTCACCTTTTCAGTCCCTCAATTAAATTAAACCCATTAAGCTTTATGCTAATACAATGATCAAGCAAATCAACAAAATTAAAACACAAGAAATTAAGTTTAAAGATTTAAAATTTCACCAAGAACCTATATTAATTCATCATCAATCACCAAAAAGTTATGTTCTTTCCCAATCCTAAACAAAGAATCTACTCACACATGATTGGGATATAAGAATACATGAAATAAATATACAAATTAATCATAAGAAGAAATTAATAAAAGAGAGGAAAGAATTAATGTATCTTTCAATTGAAATCGTCAAAATATAGACTTGCAATCTAATCTTGTACAAGAAATTTGTATCTTCCTTCAACACTTGAACTCTAAAATAGATGCTAATTGACGGCTAAGAGAATAAGAACAAAAGATATCTAAACCCTAAGCTAAAATATCCATTTATATATCCCCAAAAAATCTGGAAAAAGATAAGGCCCGTGCCACAGGTGTGGTGTGCACTACACCAGCGTGTGGTGGAATCCGTTTTGCTCATTTTGTGCATATTTGTATAGTCTTTGGTATTTTGGCTATATCGTTTTTGTCTGACCTCAGAATTAGGTGATTCAAGTTGCATTATAAAGCAGTTGAAGAGATCTATAGCTTTTGTCATTGAGCGTTTCTAAATTCAAATTGCATCATGGTCAAAATTCTAGTTCTTCATGCTCATGCATCCATTTTCTTCTCGAACCATGCATCCTAAGTTCGGTTATTGCTTCAAACTCTTGTTTAACTTCCCACGATCATCGAATCTTTTAATCTTGAACTGATACCTACATATAAGAACACAAACAATAGTAGTATCCTCGATCTAAATACAAAATATGCATCAAACACCCATAAATCATGCTTGAAACACACTAAGATAATGCATATTTTACGTGTTTATCAACTCCCCCAAGCTTAGACTTTTGCTTGTCCTCAAGCAAATAAACAATAAAAGTTAAGAGGAGTGGAAGCCAAATAGAGTATAGATCACCCCCTCATCAATCCATTAACCAATACCAAACATATCACAACACAAATACGTTTCATCGGGACTTAACAAAGTAATTTCCAAAACTATCAACGAAATCGTATTTCAAACTTTACTTACTATCACAAGCGTCACAAGTCAAGGATAGCCATCCTATCCAATTCTCAAGTCAAAGTAGGAAAAAAAATTTATGTAGCTAGCTTCAATCCTGAAGTAGTAAAATTTGAGACTTTCAGGTAGTTAAATTGGTAGACCTCACTTTAGGGTATGTGGACTCTCAATCTCTCATGTGTTTAAGGATAGGATTATGACACTCAAAATTCTTCTGAATGGATGTATTCAATCCATAAGCTTGCATTTCATCTTAAATCTCCACCACTTCAAAAACTAATGCATGCAAAAAATCATGAGGTCTTTTATTTGGTTGTAACGGGGTTAGGGTCAAAAGGGTAGGATAAATATTTGGGATTGGTTGAAAGCCTATCACTAGTGGAGCGATGATTGCAAAATATTAGATCTTAAATTAAGATAAATGACATCCATACAAACTCCATCGTCTATCAAAGAACTTTTTCCAATTACTCTCTTTAGTATGCCATAATGAATTCTTTCGACACCCGCCATTACATACACCATAAAGGGGACACTTTATTCATCTCTTTTTTTTTAAATGAAAAGGAAACAAACACCTACTTTCACACCCCCCAAGCTTACACCTCATTACTCACATAACTCATTATATTAGAAATTATGCTTCCACTAGCTTAGGCATGAGTAAGGAATACAATCGGGTTTAAAGGTTACATATGTGGGTTAAAGTAACAAAAAATAGTCTCATACGCTCAATGGGACTAATCAAAGAGAACAATAGCGCATGGTAGGCTATTTGGCTAATGTGGACTATGAACAAAAATGTGCCTCAATCACCTTTTATGCATACACAAGTTATATGTAGCTTCGAAGAGATTCAATGCAAGTATCCTACACCAATGGAGAATATCACACAAGAAAAGAAATGATGATTGGATATGTAATGCATCCAATTTTAGGCTCAAGGTCTCACCGGTTTTATTTATCTACCAATTTTAATTCCACTCTTGTCTCAATAGGGTAATGGTTATGATGCTAGCCACATAAATGCTTAATGCTATAAGACAAGAGAACATTCAAGTCCGGTTCTCCCATATTATTACCTTGCAATCAAAAGCCTTTGAGAATCAGTTGAAAGGTAGTTAAAAAAGTTACCTAGTCTCGACTAATGAGCATCTATCTAGTTTAATGACCGATAAAGGTTAAGGATTCATATCATCATTAGGAGATCATTTCCCTTTTTTTTAAAAGAGAGAAAACAAAGAGAAGAAAAATGAAAATAAAACAATGAAGAAAAATGAAAATTAAGCAACGAAGAAAAATGAAAATAAAACAAAAACATGCAATTATGATCAAGCAATCAATACATAAACAACCCACACCCCCAAGCTTAAGATCTACATTGTCCCCAATGCAGTATGATGTAAATGAGTGCAAGGGTGCAAGGGACATACCAACTCACTGGTCAGAAGGAGGTGGAGCGGAGGCATACTAGCGGTGCTGCCATTCATGAAAAGACTGCATCATGTGGTGCATAGAGTCTAGGAGTTGTCCTTGATGTTGTTGCTCTTGCTCGATGGCACCTACACGGTTAGTAAGGGAATCAAGAGAAATATGGATAGATAATAACTGCGCTGACCAAGCAGGATGATGGGAAGAGCTAGTTCCCCTGTAAGGCTGAGTCTGAATAGGGATCGGGGGTACCGTGTCAGCATCCTCAGCCGACACAACCTTGTGACCATTACTATTCACAAAATCAGATGTGAGGTAAGACCAATTGGCGTGAACATGGATGGTCGTGCGATCTAGATCAGGGAGTAGTAAAAGATAATTATCCTGAAAACATAACCATAACCTATTGCTCTTATTGTTAATCAATTTCATATGAAGACAAGCATCAAGGTTAATGGATGCACTAGGGCTTAATGGATGAAGTGCCTCTACGAGCTCCCCTAAACCCATCCCGTAAGCTAAAGTGGTAATCAAGCCACCAAACATAATTTTCCCACTCATTGCTCTCGCTACACAACACATGTGATGAATGATAAAAGCTCCTGTGTCAACCTTGTGTCCCTTGACCATAGCACATAAGAGGTAGAGTTCTCTCTAACACATGACCCCATCACTCTCGCCTCGATCGAAAATGATGAAAGCCATGAACCTTTGTAAATATCTAAAGCATTGGTTATAAACAGCAGAGGCCCTTGACGTCGAGAGATTGTAGTTTCTGTAAGTGGTAGAGCATGCGATGGAAGCCCAAAACGGGGTCAACTTAAAATTTTTCAAGGACAATCCTAGCCCCACCCTCCGGAAAACTAAATATCTCATTTAATTATGCTAATGTAAGTGTGTGGGACTGGTTAAATAGTCTAAAAGTGATTTTTCCTTCTTTTACTCCCTCACCATTAAATAAACCGCATCAAGAGAACTCAAAAACTTGAGAGTGATGTGCTCATATGTGGGATATTTAGCCTCTACAAAATTAATCCAACCAACTCGTCTTAGGAGATATGAAACGTCATCCCACAGCCCTAACTCACGCAAACAATTCTCATCCAAGTAGTAGGTACTCAGAATTCCACGCTTAACCAGTGTATTATACCTAGTTTGTTGTTGTTCATCGACAAATTCTATACCATAAGGATTTTGGAGAGAGGGAGGGTTACCTTTTGTCGTCGTGATTTAGAAGTTGACGCTCACTGAACAGTTCGTCCGCATTTAGGTCCTATGTAGTCGGAGGGATGGTGTGGCGCGGCGGTGGTTGCGTTGTTAATGAGGAGGGGGCAGTGGTGAGTTTGAAAAGGGGGTTAGGGTGTAGGTCGCTACTAGGTTGAAGAGGAAAGATAATGGTGATGGTAGTCAAAACGGCGATGATGATGATGGATGGGGCGGTGATGATGACGAAGGATGGCGGCGCTTTGGTCGGAGATGGTGAAGGATGGGGGCGGCGGTGGCTGATGGTGAAGGATGGCGACGCTTTGGTCGGAGAGAGGAGGTGAGGCAGTGTCAGTGTTTTGTGGTGATGAAGGATGGAAGAGGGGTTTAGAGGTGGGGTAGAGCGTGTTTTTGTCAAAAGTTGTGATTTTCATTGTTGTCAAACCTGTTACACCGTTAATCGATTACAAGTTCAAGTTGATCTTTTTATAAGATCTTCTTACAATGAGAAAAATAAAGACTACAACTTTATGAAACAAAATGAAGCAGTAGTTTATCTCCTGTTGCTTTGTGTGGGATCTTTGCCTGTGCCGGGGACACGTTAGTCCATGGACCATCGCGGATCAAATCCGGTTGACAAGTGTAATTATGCTTTTGCTTCACGAAGGAAACAATTGCAACAGCAACAATCACGACCAAGCGAAATTGTGGCTCTTCTCGAGATCAAAACCAGGTTTGATCCGGAGGAAAGAGGGGGAGAGAATCTCAAATCTTTCGAAGGTTTTTTCTTTATGAAAAAGTTGGCCAAGATCTGCCAATTCTCCTCTGAAATTCGTGGTCTATTGTTCAATTGGACAGCACCTCACCCTCAGATTTTAGATCCTCTTTAATGAAGACATTGGGCTTCTATTTATAGGCTTTTGTCGCCGTATTTTCTGATAAGATCAAGTGTTTTGACATCATCTGCAGTTGATAACCACCTAGGTACCCTTAAGGATAGCTTCACAACACTTGGGGAGGTCCTGGGACGAAAGAATTCTAATAAAACATCGAAATCCGCATTTTGGGAATTTGGGAGGCCCAAATAGTCGTGGTGACTCGGAGGTATGCGAGTCACCATTTGGTGACTCGGAGCTGTGCGAGTCACCATTTGGTGACTCGCATGGGTGCGAGTCTCCTGGCCAGTTGTTATATCTTTTTGACTCTTTTGGCTATTTGCATTTCCTTCGGTTTGCTTGCTTTCCCCTTTATGCGTGTTTCGTCAATTTGTTGACTTGTGCGCTTGTTCGCGGGTAAAATCGTAGCTTTCATTGATTCCATTGTGCTCTCAAGTAATAGTTTATCGATTACAAAAGATCCGGTCTTTTTATAAGATCCGGTTACAACAAAATCAAAGAAAAGATAAAAATTACAACTTTCCTTATTTGTCGAACGAATCGCGAGATCCTGTTTTGCGGTCTCTTGCTTTTATGGGTTCTTTGCCAACGCCGGGGTTAATCCGTGGACCACCGCGCGATCTAGATCCGGTCGGATCTACACAATTTGACAGGTGTTATCTCACTAAGGAAATAACAGCCGGGGGGTACTATTTCACCAAGGAAATAATAGCCTTTAGTTCTCGGGATCAAAGGCCAAGCTTTGATCCGGAGTATTACTTCGTGTAGATCTCAGATCTGATTTCTCTCTCTCGAACTCCTGCCTTTTGTGATGTGGATGCTCACCAAGAACCAGATCTGAATGTCCAAATCTTCAAGTCTTCAAAACTCCAAGCTCAGTTCTCAATTCGACAGAGTTTCGGCTCTAAAAGTTCCCACCCTTCACAAATGAGCCATGCCCCTCTATTTATAGGCACTCAGAACTGTACCCGGGCACAGATCTGGCCGGCCACCTAGAGGTGGCTCGGCTACCTAGCCACCTCTAGGTGGCTCGGTTTTGGCCGAGTCCTCCAGGTGTTGTGTCCGTTGTCCGGTTTTGCGCTTCGTCTGAGTTTCGTCGCTAATCTGGACTCTGATATGGTAGTCTGGATCCCGATATTGTAGTAAATCCGCTTCGGTGTTCGAGTTCAAATCCGTTCTATGGTTGGATGACTCGTTGACTCACCGCACTGTTAGCTCGATTCTGCACGCGAGTGGATCTATTTCGTTGTTTGCGTGCGGTTCGTTAGCCTCGTCACCTCGTTAATCCAATTCGTCGCGTGTCACTTGGCTTCAGTATTGCGGACTAGCGCTCGCGTTTAGATACGTCACCCGATGGTTCGTTGATTTGTCGAATCATCGTGCTGAGCTGTGTTAAGGGACCTATAAGCAGTTTTATACGCCTACAGATACCCCCTCCAAAGTATTTCAGCCTCGTTCTTTTATAGAAGAGTCTGGAATACTTTGGATATGATTGTCCCAACCTTCAGTCGGTGTAACGGGACTTTGGAATGGCTTCTGTTATTGATTCCTTCAATCCTTCAGACTATTCGGTGCTTCGTCGAATGTCTGTAAGGTTTCCGGTGCTGCATTTATTGTTTGACCGTTGTCGGAATTTCAAACTTGAAGTCGATCCCTGATTTTTTTATCTTTAGCTCGTGTTTGTTGGTTCAACATAGAACTAACCATCGATTGTCGGCGTTGAGTGCTTATTTGCGACGCGTTGTCCGGCATAGTGTTGTTGAGTTATCCTTAAGAATATTTTTAGAAAAATATTCTCCAGGAACTTCTCAACCAAAAATAGGAAATAGTTTATACTCGTATACCTTATTGGAGTAATTTCTGTGCCCAAATGAGCTGAACCGGCCTGATAATGAGCTGAACCGGCTTGATAATGTGCCAAAAAAGGTAGTACTTCGGCTCAAAAAAATCTTCTGATCCTTCCGAATGTGCGGGAGAGGTAAGAATAAACCAAGGACTGAACCCTCGGTCGATTTGAAGTTATTTTGATGCTCGATTCGGCTTCAATTTGAATTCTGGTTCAAATTTGGTTCAAACTAGTTCAACCTGGTTCAATGCTGGTTCAACCTGGTTCAAGGTTGGTTCAAGACTGGTTCAGACTGGTTCATCCTGGTCTGGTCTGGTTCAGTCTGGTTTGGCCTGGTTCAGCCTGGTTTGGCCTGGTTCAGCCTCTCTTGAACTGATTTGGACTGGTCTGCTCTGGTTCAACCTGGTCCGGTCTGGTTCAAGGCTGGTTCATCTACAAAAGCCTTTTTTTTCTCCTCCTCTAGGGCCGGCCCCCCCTTTGCCCTATTTTTTTGACTTCTCTTCTCTCATGCATCCTTTCTCCCCCAAATCTTCATATTTGTCTTAGATCTATCCTTCCTTTTGATCTTAGACTGAAAAATTCCTCAGAAATCTTCATATAAAAATTTCTCTCAGGCCCCTCGAGCAAGTGTTTCGAGCATCTTTCAATATCTAATTTCTTGTCGGATCCTCGAGCTTTTCCTCCGGTAAATTCTCCATAATTTTGGAATATTTCATGTTTAATTTAGTACATGAATTTGTGGAATTGCATGTGAGGGTTAGGGTTTATGATTTGGCGCCTCGAGCTCCTCTTTCAGGGAGTAGAATTTGGAGCTCTGCAATAAAAAGAGGAACTTTTTTCTGGATCTGATTCCTTAATTTATTTTGCAGGTCACCATGTCTCGTATTGCGAGAGGTCAATCCTCTACCGCGTCGGCTGATGGCGCGCCTCCCTCTTATGCTGGTGAGCTATTTTTCGCACATTTACAAATTAGTCCCTTTTTCCTTGGAAATTTGCAAATTAGTCCTTTTTACCCCCACGTTGTTCTCCTTGGTGAGGCAATCGGGAAGAGCCTTGATTCTCCTTGGTGAGGATCGACGCTTTAAAGATGGGTTTTGCTTGGTCAAAACCATATCTCATAATAAATAAAGGGGCGTTTTGTCGCTGCATTGTGTCTTATAAGGTAGGGATATGTTTTTTGATATATCCTACCTTATAAGTGCATAATGTGGCCAAATCTTCTCACCCTTTATAAGGCAGTGACTCTATCTTACCCATTCGTAGGATGAGTTCAACTTCCTTTTATAATTGAGACTAACAAATGTTTAAATGTTTGTTTCCAGTGGAATATCCTTCTCGAGCGTTCTCATCTCACGCAGTGTACAGGCGTCGTGGCGAGTATTATTCGACTTCCGACGATTTTTCCCCTATTCCAGTTACTCCTCAGTTTGCTTCGGGCATGTCGACAGAGGTTGCCCAAGTGGTGAAGGAAGGTGGACATCGAGCTCTTCGACAGTTGATTACAGATGCGCCTTTCGTGAAGGATGCCAGTTCTATTTAGCCTCTCAGGAAGACCGACTTTTTATTTGGCGACTCTGCCAGAGACCCGGATGCAGTGTTTATTGATGCCGAGCAGTGGCTTCATAAAACTGGCGGTGGTTTCATATATTTGCCGAAGATTCCTCGGCATCGTTCGTTGACTGAGCTCAGGCGTCAGGCTGTGACACGGGAGATGTCGTGGCGCTTGACAGAGGAGCATGAGAGCGTTCACTGTGGCTACATCACTCATCAGGCAGCTCCTGGTTCGAGCAGGAGTCATATCACTGGATTGCATCCTGGAGTATTGGGGTTGGATGCACCGCCGCGTAACGAGCTTCTTGCCTCTGCTTCTACTTTGAAGAATTGCCTCGCTGCTTTAGGACGGGAGATGCCTGCGACGCGTCACAGATTTTATGGCTGGGTCCATTCCTTGGACAAGCTTTGGTGGATTCGCATGATGAAGTACGTCTTAAGCCGATGGAGCGAGGAGTTGCACGCTTGTGGTCTATATGCAGCCGTTCGTGCCACCATGTATGGTTTGCCTGTCAGCGCGAAGCATTTCTTCGCTTTGTGTGAGCTTTATACTCCAGATTCGAATACTTTTCTGACCCAGCAAGGGGAGTTGGGCTTGGCCCTCCATGAGATGCACAGGATTTCTGGTTTGCCCATGGGACAGATGCTGTATCAGGAATACTTTCCCTCCAACCATGAATTGAGTCAGCTGAAGGATTGCATGTCCGACCGCTACGAGACTTTATGGGACGTCACATGTCACTATCATATTGCTTTGGCGCAGTCTGAGCCTTTAGCGAAGAGGACTAAGTCATTCTTGAGTCTGAAGTAGTTTGCATGCTACTTGTTCAGAAATCTAGAGAGCAATTCTAGCGAGGCTATTTGTGAGCTGGCACCACTCACTCCTTCAGGGGTGAATAGTCTATTGAAGAAGATTGACGCTCATTCCTACACCATTAACAGTCCTGAGAGTGGCTTTCCTGCAGGGACCAAGTTTAAATCATTTCTATGGCATGCGACCGTGCCGATTCGACCGATGACCCTTCTTGCCGGTTACCTCGCTATCTGGTTAAAGAAATGCGTGGTCCCATATCAGTCCAGTGATATCTTGCCATTGGAGGTGCTCTACCCAGCGTTCAGCTTGCCTACAAAAAGGAACATTCGCTTCTTCCGGTGATGGTGGCTAACATTCATCGAGGGCTTCGATAGATTTCTAGTGCTTTTACAAGGAAGGAAAGTGAATCGCCGGCTCAGATTCCTACTATTAAGGTGGAGCTTCCGTACACTTATTTGATGGCTTGGTTCGTCCTTCATCGTTCTGATATAATGTCGGTACCGAACGCCACAGACCCCTCTGTTCCCCTACTACAATTGCTTGAGAATGGTAAGTGGGAGGGGTGAGGATTCCCTGACATCAGACAGCAGCTACAGGTCCACAAGTGTTGGGCGTTTTCCACTTGCTTTCCGTAGTTCTCCGGCCGATACGGTGAGTGTCTGATTGATGAGGAGAGGCCGAGGGAGTATCGAACTCATTTAGACATCGGCTGCTTTAACTGGCTGGTGAACATTAGGCCGGGTTATCTGACTTTCTGGGTGAGGAATCAGTGTTTCATAGAGCCATACCTACCCTGCCGGTTTGCTCGTCAGTTTGGCTATGATCAGCTTTATGTCGGGAATCCACGTCAGCAGCTTCGGACCCACGGCGGTTTGGTGGACGGTCTTCGCGCATGGTTGTGGACCGTGACGGGCTGTACTGGGGCTAAGTTCAGTCTCCCGAGTGCTGAGCGGTAGTTGAACCTCACCTTCTTAAGCTGCAAGTGGTTGTTAGCAGCTAATAAAACTGTCCCCTTGAAGCCGATTGCAGAGCTAGACTTCTCAGGTATAACATTACCGTCATCATATGATAATGTTTCCTTCTGAGGGTGAACTACCTTCTTTGGGCCTTCAAGAGTCACGCGCCTCGAAACATGCCTTTTTGGGCGTGAATTGTCAGCGGGCTCCTGGACCTCAATGCGCAAATTGGTGCGCGTAGCTGCCATGATTTCTTTGGCATGTTGAGGATGACGGCGACCCCTAGCATGTTGAGTCGTCCGGGGCTTCTTCATCGGGCCCAAATGCTCTTGAACTAGAGCCTTGCCTCGCTCATCGGGAAGTGGACCGAGGCGCTCCAAAACTGGCTTCTTCTTTCGGGATGATTCTGCGTGATCTTCCGGAGTAATTACTGGAATCATCAGCGGCTTGGGTTGATTCGCCGGTGGTTGAACTTTTGTTGGAGGCTGCTTCGGCCTCCATACTTGGCGGGTTGGTGATGGCTTTTTGGCCACTCTTTCTTCCTCCAATTTCTTGGCCTCCTGCACAAGAATTTTTGCTTGTGCGAGTAAAGCGCGGTGTTTGTGAATCCGCTCTTCAAGTGTCGAACGGTTCCGTTTGACCCGGATCCATTCGTTCGTTGGCGGCTTGGAGGAGCTGCCATTCTTGATCTCGGCAGCGAGATCGGTGGCTCCCACTGTGGTCGCCAGATTGTTCGCTGGAAAAATCGTAGCTTTCATTGATTCCATTGTGCTCTCAAGTAATAGTTTATCGATTACAAAAGATCCGGTCTTTTTATAAGATCCGGTTACAACAAAATCAAAGAAAAGATAAAAATTACAACTTTCCTTATTTATCGAACGAATCGCGAGATCCTGTTTTGCGGTCTCTCGCTTTTGTGGGTTCTTTGCCAACACCGGGGTTAATCCATAGACCACCGCGCGATCTAGATCCGGTCGGATCTACACGATTTGACGGGTGTTATCTCACTAAGAAAATAACAGCCGGGGGGGTACTATTTCACCAAGGAAATAATAGCCTTTAGTTCTCGGGATCAAAGACCAAGCTTTGATCCGGAGTATTACTTCGTGTAGATCTCAGATCTGATTTCTCTCTCTCGAACTCCTGCCTTTTGTGACATGGATGCTCACCAAGAACCAAATCTGAATGTCCAAGTATTCAAGTCTTCAAAACTCCAAGCTCAGTTCTCAATTCGGCAGAGTTTCGGCTCCAAAAGTTCCCACCCTTCACAAATGAGCCATGCCCCTCTATTTATAGGCACTCAGAACTGTGCCCGGGCACAGATCTGGCTGGCCACCTAGAGGTGGCTCTGTAGGCGTCTAAAAATACCTATAGATGTCCGCACACAGCTCTAGACGGAGAGAAGACGATGAACATTATTATCCGAAGCAAAGAGGATCATCCGACGTCGACAAGCGCATGAAGCGAATCGGCAAACTGTTGATGACACGACAACGAACCACCACAAGGGCAAACGCCAAGTGGACCGCACGCGTTAATCAACTCAAAGCGTACAAACGCGCCCAACAGTCAGTTAACACGCACGCATCATTTAGCTCGTGCATGTTAACCAATTCGTGCGCATCAATCAGTTCGCATGCGTCAATCAACATGCGTGCGTCGATCAACACGCGCGTCACAATCAGTTCGTGCGCGTATATCAACCAACGTGCGTTCGATAGTCAATCTCGCGACAAAGCATACAAGTCAACAAATCGACCGAATACGCGACAAGAATAAGTCCCGGAAGAAAGAAAACAGAAAAGGGAAAAAGTCGGCGAACCCGCGCTAGCGCAGGACGGGATGATCCGACCCGCGCAAGCGCGGGACGGATCAATCCGACCAGCGCAAGCGCGGGTCGGATCAATCAGACCCGCGCATGCGTGGGTTGGATGATTCCGACCCGCGCAAGCGCGGGTCGGATCTGTCCGACCCGCGCAAGCGCGGGTCAGACCAGTCTGCCGTGCTGTTTTGACCCCTTGATGTGTATTTTGACGGTTTTAACTGTTTTCTCGAGATCTTTTCAATTCCTGAGCATCCCAACTGACTTGATATCATCTACAAACGTGGTTAGGCTGTTATTGACTAAAGATAAGGCCAAATCACTTGTTCTCATCCAAATAACCGCTTCCGAAGCCCTATAAATACAAGCATAGGGCCTCCTTTCAGCGGGGGCGGAGTTATTATCAAGACGTGGAGGTGCTGCTGGATTGAGGAGTCAAGGAGCACGAATTTCAGCGAAGGCAAATCAGATCCCGGCGAGCTTCGGCATAAAGAAGGAGCTATTCGAAGGATCTGAACCCCGTCCGTCCGTCCCTTGAGATTAGGCTTGGTCTTAATCTCGAGAAGAGCCCTGATTTCGCTTGGTCGATTTCAGCACTTCAAATCAAATACTTCCTCGGCGAAGGTGAAGCTCTGCCGAACTTTCCATCAACCGGATCCAGATCTAAGGCGGTCCACGGATAAAGCCCGGCACATGCAAAGATCCTATGTAAAGCAGCGGGTGATAAACGTCCTCTACGTTTGTTTTGACGAGAGTTGTAAACTTTTGTTTTCATTGTGTAAAAGTCTTATGAAAAGACAATCTTTTTTTTGTTTTCATTGTAACGATTGAAGTTGTAATGAATACCGCAATGAATACATTAATTTTCGACGCAAACAGGCTGGCGACCACAGTGGGAGCCAACAGCTTCACTGTCGGAGCTGTCGTGTCGCAACCTCGGATCTGCATCCCGGTTGAAGAAGTGGTCGAATACGAGTTCTTGGCCGAGCCACCTATAGGTGGCTCGGCCACCGAGCCACCTAGAGGTGGCTCGGTTTTGGCCGAGTCCTCCAGGTGTTGTGTCCGTTGTCCGGTTTTGCGCTTTGTCTGAGTTTCGTCGCTGATCTGGACTCTGATATGGCAGTCTGGATCCCGATATGGCAGTAAATCCGCTTCACTGTTCGAGTTCGAATCCGTTCTATGGTTGGATGACTCGTTGACTCACCGCACTGTTAGCTCGATTCTGCACGCGAGTGGATCTATTCCGTTGTTTGCGTGCGGTTCGTTAGCCTCGTCACCTCGTTAATCCAATTCGTCGCGTGTCACTTGGCTTCGGTATTGCGGACTAACGCTTGCGTTTAGATACATCACTCGATGGTTCGTTGATTTGTCGAATCACCGTGCTGAGCTATGTTAAGGGACCTATAAGCAATTTTATACGCCTACAGCGCTTTTACCGATTCGCTTTATGCGTTTCATCGTTGTCAGATAAACTTCTTTGACTGGGATGATGTCGTTCATCCTGTTCTCTTTGTCTTGAGGTGCGTGTGGGAACCGATAGGCAATTTTTGACGCCTACAGATATCCCCTCTAAAGTGTTTTAGTCTCGTTTCTTTTATAGAAGAGGCTGGAATACTTTGGACATGATAGGACCAACCTTCAATCGGTATGATAAGACCTGTAATTGGTTTCCGCTCTCAGCTTCTTCAGTCTTCAATCCACTCAGTATTTTTTCAAATAGATGAAGTTCTTTCGGTACTGTGTTTATCGTCTGACCGTTGTTGAAGTCTTGAACTGAGACCGGTGTGTAAGTTTTTAAACTTAGCTCGTGCCGTCAAAAGTTGACTTTGAACTGATCATCTTCATCAGAATTCATATCCATAATTTTGTTTTTGTGAAGTCATTGCTGCGTTGACCTACGTTAACACAGTTTATACTCGTACGTTAACTAGAGTCTACACAGTTTAAACTCTTAAGGCGTTGGAGTTAGGAGGACTAGTTTATACTCGTATACTCATGGGAGTTTTGCCAGGTTATCCTTAAGAATAATTTTTATAATATTCTCCAGAAACTTCCCGACAAAGATTGGCAATAGTTTAGACTCATATACACATCGGTGTATGAATACGGGTCTCGTATACATCAAAAATACCCAAAAATGGGTCAAAATACTCGTAAATTGGCCAAACAGCTTGTCACACGTGCGAGTCACCACTCGGTGACTCACATTAGTGCAAGTCACCATATGGTGACTCGTATGGGTGTGAGTCAGCACAGGAACTTTTTGATTTGATTCGGTCTGGCACGGCTTGGTTCGGGCGGTTCGAACTGGGTTTGGTTTGGTTCGGGGCTCTTTTAAAAGCCCGATCTCTTCTTCTTCCTTTCTTCATTTTAGAATTTTTTTCTTCAGTTCAAAAATTCATTTCTTCCCTCCTTTCTCTTTAAACCCCTTGACTTCTTCAAATTCTTTTCGTTTGATTTGAGAGTTAGGGCTTCCTCTCGGATCTTGAGGCTTCAATTTGGGATTTAGGGTTTCATTTTGATTTTGATTTGGGCTCGTGCGCTTGTGGGTTCTCTTGGCCAAGCTCTGTTCTTCAAAGATTCCAAGTAAGTCCCAGTCTCCTTGCTCCAATTTCATTCAATTCTTCTTTGATGATTTCTGTTCTTAGGAATATATTGGAAACCCTAGACTGTTCTCTTTTTTTTAGGGGGGGGGAATCTTGAACCATGACCTGTTCTTGATTGTGTGAGAGGATTTGAATGATGATCGAACTCTTTATTTCACTCCTTTACTTGAACTTTGGGTGATTGTCGAAGATTTGACTTTGGTTTGGGTGCTAACCAAATCGGTTGAGTTAATATTGAGATGTGAAACTCTTGGACTTGGGTACACGATTATTTACCTTTGATCCATTTTCTTGCCTTCTGATTTTCGGCTTTGAGGGAAATTAGGAGTCCTTGTGCTTGGATATCAGAGCCTATCCCCTTACATACACGAATTTAGCCAAACTTAGGTTTGTAATCCACCTAAATTCCCATGTTTGACTTGGTTAGGTGTACGTGAGGTATTTGCCTTAACTTTGTACCAACGCCCTGCTCTGGAGCCTAAGAAATGATCTGGCTTGCCTGTTACCCTCTCATTTTGCATGTGTAGCCGCGCATAATGTAGGCATCGAAAATTTCCTATAGGTCTCCACGAACAGCTCAGTGTTAAGGAACGACGATGAACGTCACTATCCGGTTCACAGGAGTTCGATTGATGTCGATGAACGATTGAAGTGAATCGACGAACTACGTGAACTAACGAAGGTACGGGCTAATCAGGAGCCCCGTGATGTTTACAAAAGGAACAATGCCCTTCGTGTCTCATTCATTCAACAGATGATCTAACCATCGGAGCTGATAGAACTCCTCGTCAGCTTTCCAACGTATTTCGAATAACTCAAATCCGAGTTTGGACGAAGAATTTACAGCGAAAGCGGATGAATACACCTCAATAGAGTATCTCGGACCAACGAGACACCCTAGGGTGTCTCGGCCTTGTAGGCATCGAAAATTGCCTATGGGTCTCCATGAACAGCTCAGTGTTAAGGAACGATGATGAACGTCACTATCCGGTTCATAGGAGTTCGATTGATGTCGATGAACGATTGAAGTGAATCGACGAACTACGTGAACTAACGAAGGTACGGGCTAATCAGGAGCCCCGTGATGTTTACAAAAGGAACAATGCCCTTCGTGTGTCATTCATTCAACAGATGATCTAACCATTGGAGCTGATAGAACTCCTCGTCAGCTTTCCAACGCATTTTGAATCACTCAAATCCGAGTTCGGACGAAGAATTTACAGGGAAGCAGATGAATACACCTCAATGGAGTGTCTCGGACCAACGAGACACCCTACGGTGTCTCGGCCCAAACCGAGACCTCGGACCAACGAGACACCCTACGGTGTCTCGGCCCAAACCGAGACACCCTAGGGTGTCTCGGATCAAGTGGAGACATACTGGGGTGTCTCCAAGGCAGATTTGGGCCTTAAGAAATTTTTAACCGCTCCGCAACCCCTCAAGCCTATAAATACAAGCCTTAGGCCTCATTTTTCGAGATTTGGAATTTTGGAGATTAGGCGAAGCCCTGCCGGATTGAAGACTGAAGGTGCACGGATTTCAGAGAAGAGGAGGAGAGATCGGATCAGTTCTTCAACGCAAGAGACAGAGATTCGTCAGATCTGCAGTTTCCTGGGTTCGTTCCTTAAGATTATCCCGTTGTGGTAATCTTAAGAAGAGTGATTATCTCGCTTCGCCGAGATAAGAACTATGGTTTCTCGATCCCTTCGCGGATAGACGAAGCTCTACCTAATTTTTTAGCAATCAGATCTGATCGACGGTGGTCCACGGATAAACCCCGGCACAGGCAAAGATCCCACGCAAGCAGAAGACCGATAAACGATCTCTGCGTTTGTTTGATAAAGTTGTAAACTTTTTTTGTTTTCATTGTGTAAAAGTCTTACAAAAGACTGATTTTTGTATTCGTTGTAAACATCTGAAGTTTGTATTGAATCTCGCAATAAAACAAGCAACTTTCTCCGCAAACAGAATTAAGATGCATGATGGAGTTATCAGGACATTGACAGATGTTAGTCATGTTCCAGTTTTAAGGAAGAGTCTCATCTCTTTGGACGATCAAGATCCCCGTGGCTGAAGAGGTCGAATACGAGTTCGACCAGCAGAAGTTCGAGGAGTATGTCTCCTCCTCCTCCTCCAGATCTGCCTCTCCTTACAGGTGCAGGAAGGCCTCCTCCTCCCAGAAGATCTGAGAAATCGATCTCCCCATAGCCGATGCTACAATTATACCTGGCAACGGTCCGCCGGCATCCAATGAGACCAGATCTGCAGATCTGAACTCCTTCACGATAAAGGAGTCAACTGCTAAAGGCGCGCCAACTCTATCAAAGAGAGCACGTCAAAGGAAACGACAACGCCTCGCGCGCCAATTCGCCAAGGCTTTGGATCAGGTGGATGAACTCCATTACCATGGCTAATCTGTCGCCACGACCAGCCTTGGACACCTCCTCCCAACCACCTACTAACGAATGGGTTCGTGTCAAACGAACTCGTTCAACTCTTGAGGAGCGTATCCACAAGCGCCACGCACAGCTAGCGCAGACGAGGATCCTTGCGCGAAAAGCACGTGAAATGCAAAAGGAAGAGGTAGTTAAGAGATCGTCGAGATCCAAACAAGTTTGGGTGCCAAAAGCCAAATCAGCGCCTAAGGCAAAAGCAGGCGACGTTGCTCTCAGGCCTTCGTTAACTCCAGACCCTGCTCCCGCACTTCCGGTGAAGCTCTATGACAACATAGATCTCCCCAAAGCTAGAGTCCCATTGAAGGATCGCATCGGTTCTCTACCCGGGGATCGAGGAAAAGCGCCTGTTAAGGAAAGCTTGAGTTCGTTGAAGGAGCTTCGAGCCAACATCCGGACTGGGGGTCGTACGCGACCTTCTAACAGATTGATTTTTGCAACGGCTCGCTTGGCGGTGCGTACAGAAAATCTGAAGCCCGTTAAGGTTTCACTCTCACAAAGGTGTGATTCCAAATGTGTGAATCCCGTAGATGCCAACAAGGCAATGTTTACTCAGAGTAAAACGCGTCAGACAGACGAACGAGTTATACTTGAGAATCTATGTAAACAGCCGATAGGTTACTCCGACCGCAACATCGATGAGTTGTACTATCAGGCTGGGGGTACAAATAAATCTCAAAAGAGAAGTACCCGGGAAGCAGACTCTCGCTGTCCGTGTATCAAAATTATCAGGGCAGTATTATCAACGTGTAGCTGCCCCAAGACCGCTCCGCAGAGGGTCTCGATATTCGAGAGAATCTCCGATGGAACGACAAAGCCCAAATCAAGGCGTTTCCACCAAAGAGGATCGGTTGCTCGAGATGATGAATTCCCAGAAGTCACCATCAACATGGTCAATAAGGGAAAATCTCCGATTGTTTCAAGTGGTTCCAACCCTAATTTCTTTCTAGGAAGAAGAGTCAGTTCGGGGATAACCCAACAAATATGTCAACTTTAGCTAGAAACCGTTGGACATAATGATTACCAGGGTGTCCATGAAGGAATACATTCCGATGACGAACTCTCGGATTCTTATTCCGCAATCGCCTCTGACGATACAACGTCTAGCATAGGACAACCTCGGGAAGTGTTCATGGTCAATACCGAGCAAATAGCCAAAATCATTGAGGATGCTCTAGCCAAGCAGAAAGAAGCATTCAAAATCAAAATGGAAATGGCTATGCAGGAGACGAGACAAATGCACGACCAACAAATCCGAGCTTTGTCGAATCAGCTAGTTGAATCCAGCCGTCGCACCCAGAACGCCGCACTTGACAGTGATCCAGAAGTGGACGAAACCATGATGGCCGATGCACCTCCCAAAAATACTGGATGTGGTTCAAATACATACCCTACAGATAACAATGCTGGGGGTGGTTCTGCCAAAGATAATAACACTGGGGGTGGTCGCATTATTCCTCTCGGAAATGGTCCAAAACAGGATATAGGTGAGGACGAAAAGATGAAGGATCTCGAGAGCAAAATTGATGCCCTGATGTCTGCTCAAGAGGTAAAGAAGACCGGTATTTTGTGTCCTTACCCAAGAGAATGGGAATCGATTCCGTATCCGGCGAAGTTCAACCTGATCAACTTCACACCGTTTGATGGGAAGGGTTCCCCCACTCAGCACCTGATCTATTTCAAGTCCCATCTGGGAGTGATCTCTGGCAACGAGCCTCTGATGGTCCGGTCATTTGTTGGCACCCTTCGTGGGCCCACCTTCGATTGGTACCGCCGCCTCAAGCCCGGAAGCATCAACAGCTGGGAGGACCTGGAAAGCATGTTCCTCACTTATTTCTTCGATGATGACGCCAAAGTGTTGATCAGGATACTCTTCGATGAGAAACAAAAAGACGGAGAGTCGGTGGATACCTTCATCAAACGCTTTCGTAATCAGGCAATGAACTACAAGGATCCCGTCACGGAGGAATTTGTCTTGCAAACCTGTCATAATAACTTGTCCGTTAACATCTTGGACGTTATGGGAGTAGAGCCGCTCAATACCTGGAAAGAGTTGAAGGTGCGCGGAGAACAGGCCGAACGCTTCCTCAGAAGGAGGAGGGTCGAAAGAAACCAACCGATGGTCAACCCTCTGAATTCGAGTCTCGTGTCCCATGATGAAGGGAAGGCACCTACAACAGTTATTGACGTTAATCAAACGTCACAACAACAGCTCCGAAGACAGCAGAATAGTTCGGATCCGAGACTCCAAAAAGAGTACTCATTCAAGGACGAAGACGTTCCAGCCATCTTCGAGACCCTTCTTGAAAACAACAAGATCAAGCTGCCGCCCATCACAAATCAGGAGGAAGCTGACAATACTACAGATCCGAAGTACTGTATAAACTGCTTCTTTTAAGACTCCGACAAGTATACGAGTATAAACTGCTTCTTAATCCTCCAATCGGTATATGAGGTTAAACTGCTCCCTGATACTCCAATAGGTATATAAGTCTAAATTGTTTCCTACCATTGATGGGAAGTTCCTGGAGAATGTTACGCTAATATTCTTAAGGATAACCCAAACATGTAACGGAGTACAAAGTCAGACCCAGTTCCAAGAAAGAAGCTGGGGGTGGATGAGTCATGTAATGGGATGTTCCCGAAAGAACACTATATATAATTTTCTTAGGGATAACCCGATAATTATGAACAAGGTGATAAACATTAAACCCCCACCATGATTTGTACTCCCACTCTCACTGTCTACCTGGTCAAACCTTCCTATAGTTAGGACCACAACCAAAGTCCCCTCTCGATTCCTTCCATGAATGAGAGGTCCACTTTCAAATTGAACGATCAAGCCTATAAAAGGTAAGATCGTCTCAAAACTCCCACTTCCACTGCTTCCTTGGTCAAACCTATAAAAGTTAGGGCCACAACCAGATTCTCCTCTCGATTCCTTCCATGAACGAGAGGTCCACTTTCAAATTGAACGATCAAGCCTATAAAAGGTAAGATCGTCTCAAAACTCCCACTTCCACTGCTTCCTTGGTCAAACCTATAAAAGTTAGGGCCACAACCAGATTCTCCTCTCGATTCCTTCCATGAACGAGAGGTCCACTTTCAATTCGAACAATCAAACCTATAACAGTTAGGATTGTTCCCGATCTCACTTAGTCAAATCTACAAATAGTTAGGACTAAGACCGAGTCATTTCTTTTCGATAAACGAAAATCTGTCTTTGTTCCTTTTTCACCAAACCTATAAAAGTTAGGGTCGAAATTGGGCTTTCTCCTCAATGAATGAGGGATTCTTTTGATTCAAATGACCAATCCTATAAAAGTTAGGGTCGTTTGAATCTTTCCGATTCTCGGAGTGGAGATCCCACTCTTAGTTTCATCTTTTCGGATTCTGGGGGTGGAGATCCCACCTTGAGTTTCCTTTCCTACTGTAGATAGAATATAAAATTCTTCCTCTTCAGTACCAGGAGATAGAATATAAAATTCTTCCTCTCCCATTTTCCAATCTGTCTTTGTTCTTAGAAAAGACACAATTTTTAACTTCCAATCCGGGCACTTTGTGCACGGGGAATTTTATCTCAACTCCTAAATAGAGATAAGTCTACGCCTAACACACGTTGCCGGTTTAGTCTTTCACCAATTGAAAAAGACACCAAGGTCTAAACTTGGGGAATTTTATCCTGAAGCCTAAGTAGGGATGAATCAACACCTAACACGTATTGCCGGGTAGCCTATTCCCGTAACAAGGGCGAAGTCTATGTATTCAAAATCATAGCATTAAGTCTAAGAGAAGCAATTCTCTTAGCACAACGTTACATGTGAAACGGGTTTTAATAATTCACATGCTAGCCCATTCAAACGGTAATCGGTAAAGGCACGATCAAACCCGTTGATGGCTGGGGGTTTGCCAAAAAGACCACATATTCAACATTGTGGCAGGGTGTTATTAATAACACCATAATCCGTGCCTCACACGCATGGGGAATTTTATCCCGAAGCCTAAGCAGGGATAAGTCAACGTCTAACACGCGTTGCCGGTTTAGTCTTTTACCGATTGAAGAAGACACCAGAATCCGAGTCTGGGGACTTTTATCCTGAATCCTAAGTAGGGATGAGTCAACACCTAACACGTGTTGCCGGGTAGCCTATTCCCGTAACAATGGCGAAGTCTACGTATTCGAAGTCGTAGCATCAAGTCTAAGGGAGTTCATTCTTTTAGCACAACGTTACATGCGGAACGGATTTAAACAATCCGCTTGCTAGCCCGACTCAAACGGTAGTCGGTAAGGGCACATCAAATCCGTTTATGGCTGAGGATTTGCCAAAAATCCTAAGTCTACGTCTGATACACGTCGCTGTTTAGTCTTTTCACATGAGAAAGACGAAGTCTACGTATTCAATAACGTAGCACTAAAAGGGTTAACTCTTTTAGCTTAACGTCACATGTGGAACGGACTTAAACAATCCGCATGCTAGCCCGACTCAAACGGTAGTCGGTAAAGGCTCATCAAACCCGTTGATGGCTGAGAATTTGCCAAAAATTCTATAAATGTGAGTCATTGACGCACCAGCTCCACTAGTTGGTCTCGTGACTTAAGCATCCAACAAATTCAGGATAAAATCCACACATGCAGATGAATCAGCTTTAACAGTTGGTCCCGCAGCCCCAACATTTGGGACCGCCATGCTCCAATACCTTAAGAGATTAAACTGTGTATACTCCAGAAAACGTATGAGTATAAACTGTGTCAACGTACGACGGTTCGAAACCCTAGGGTCAACGCCGGTCAACGCGTAACCCTAGGCCAACGCCGGTCAACGCGTAACCCTAGGTCAACGCCAGTCAACGCGTTGCGACCAAAAAGTCAACGTTTGACGTTCGAAACCCTAGGTCAATGCCGGTCAACGCGTAACCCTAGGTCAATGCCAGTCAACGCGTTGCGACAAAAAGTTAACATACGGTGATCTGAAACCCTAAGTCAGCACAATGTGACAGAGATAGTCAGTTCAAAGTCAACTCAATGACACGAGCCAAACTCAACTCACTGGTGGTGTGACGCCCCTGGGTTCACACAAGGCTGAAGTCCAAGGTGAAACCAAGAATGTCAAAGCTGCTATGCACCACACCGTGCAATAACATGTTTCACCATCACAATTCTATCACTCTAGTAGAGTCAATAATAGGTGTAGGTACAAAAGCAAGTAAAAAGTACTACAAGAGATAACTGATGAAATGATAGAGACAATATTTCATCATCCAACATACAGGAATACAAAGTAAAAGTCTAAAATGAATAAACTGGAGTTTTTAACAAATCTCAAATACAATAAGTCTGAGTAAAGGAAATAAGGCACACAGCCTTTACACATCTAGAATAAAGTCCTCAAATGTCTAAACAAAGTCTACAGTGAGGCTCCATAAATAAAAATATAACTAAATAGACAGCATGAAGCTAAGGTGCATCACCATCGACCTGCGACTCTCCGGGCTTCTGGCTCGTTACCTGAAAGGGGGAGGGACAACGAGCGTCAAAGCGCTAGCGAGCAACATCACAACCAACCCCCAGGGAAAGGGCTCGTTGTATACAAAAAAATACAGTATTTACATAATAGTCAAAAATCAGGGCTACTAGAAAATAATGGATTTTAGTATTTAGGAAACTACAACACGAGCATAGGTACGTCGAGCGAAATAATCGATTTCTTGTTTCATATTGGGATTTTTGATTTTCTCCCCGGCTTTCTACAGCTGCTACTCGGCCGTCTTGATTCTGGATTTTGGATAATATGGGAAATGATTTCCAATGGGCTTCTTTTGCATTCCATTTCGTTCATTTATCGATGGGTTTTTGTTAGATGAGAGTGAGAGTTCTGAGATTTATTCTTCATTACCTGCAATAAAAGATAAAAATAATACTTAGTGATATGATTTATTCATATAAAATACGATAATGAGGGATTAAAATTGTAATAAAAATATGATTTCAATAATTTGACCACGTCTTGCGACATTTGTTAAGGCTATGAGTATGACACTTTATCTGAATCACGATATGACATGATTACTTGAGATTTGGACATGATAAGCTACTAAGACAGGCATACGACACTTATGCTGATATTGACCTTTGACACTTATATGGTTTCGGCATGACCTTTTGATTTACGTATTGAAGGGGTTGCTTTCTTTTACTTTATATAATTCATAGTATTAGACTTTGGGGCTTTTGTATTTAGGGATTTACAATTTGAGTACAAGGTATATACATGAGGGTTTCCTGTTTG